>NW_010551332.1:64980-69144 GCF_000687285.1 Phaethon lepturus | reverse complement strand
GGAAAGAGGTCATTCTTTCCTCAGCCTTTGCTGCCAGTCTAAAGACGTAGCTGTAAATGCGAGTCGTTTTACGTTAATTCACTCCAGTACTGACAAATAGATGCTGGTTGAGTACTATACAGAGCTTCTGTTTCTGCACTGGTGGCACGAGGTGACTATGTCCTCATTGGGAATGTTATTTGCAGGATGGAGAGACAAATAAGCTCACTACTGAGTATATTAAACTGAAATTTATTTTTCAGTTCAATAAATCTCTTTTTAACCTAGAGATTTCCATGATGTGAAAGTTCGAATCCCTAATCCAGCCGTGCCTGAATAATGAGAAGTTAGATAAGCTTTTACCCCAGTATGTCTGGAAGGAGATGTGATTAGGAGTACTTTGCTACAGATTTTCCTTCTGTATTTGTATGTATTTAATTTTTATTTTCAATGCAACGCTCAGGATCCTAGTGCCTTAGCAACAAACACAGTCTTTTGACTACTGTCATACAAGTGCTTAAGAACAAAGGAAGGAAGACAAGGCCTATCTATATCTATGATAATGATTATTGTACCATAGTCATGCCAAGGAGCTACCGCTAGCCTTGAGAGCCCTCTGTGCTAAGAACTCTTAGCACAAGAACTCTAAAAAAAGAGCTCTTCTTTTTCACCCCTGAGGTGCAGCAAAGAGCTTGTATCCAGGGCTAAAGAAATATTAAAGTAGGCGCTTGAGTGGCCATCCAGTTCAGGGCTATTGTCTGTCTCTAAGTTCCTTAGACAGGTTAGATAAGTAAGGAAAAGAAAGAAAAATCTTTTACTGCAGCAGCTCTTCATTCATTTATTACCTGTAAAATGTGGGGCTCCCAAAGTTCCCACTGAGTGCTGAAAAAGGTACGTAGCTTGTGGAATCGTACATGTAGGATCCTCACGTGTGCTCGCCTAAACATTACTGTTTGGAGTAATTAATGTTTTGCAGGTGTTTTTGAATTTTTCATCATCTTCAGTCTTGGTGTTCCTTATATTTGCTTATGCAATGAAAACCCACAATCATAATGAGAAGTGAGTGGACTTCGCCTGTCAATAAGAGCAGTCTTCTGCGTGTTGCTAATCGTTTCTCTCCAAAAGACCTTAGCCCTGCAGCATTACTTAAAGGAAAAAACCACCCCAACAAACCAGCCACTTCTGAGCAAGCAAATATTTAGGCTATATATATGTATCCTTGCTCTTTTTGTCAGCCTGTGTTAACAAAACAATTTATTATAAGCTTCAGCGCGGGGCTTCCAAGTAGCATGCTGGTAAAACAGAACATCTTCAATAGCATCTGCTCAACAATGCTGCATTTCCAGTTTGCTCTTTGTTGAGAGCTACCTTTCATCAGGTACCGAGTCTGCAGGAGTGCAGTAGACTGGATTTTTACAGGTCCTACAAAGGAACATCCACAATTTAAATTTTTCAGGTTGCCAAGTACCACTTTATAGAATAAGAAAAAGAGAGGAAATGTATTAAATTATAAGAAGCAATGTGCTACTTCAAGATGATTGCTGCATTAATAGTTTGTATCAAATGGCAATTTTAATCCTGTCTCTGTTGGAGAATATATAAAGCAATTAATCTTTTGTAGCACATTGTGAAAAAGAGGGGCTTAAAAACAGGATCTCAGTGAGGCTGTTCCTTCACTTAACCTTGAGCTGGGCAATAAATAATTACCAATGCAGCTACGTCGCAAGGCAAAAGTAATTTGGTGAAATAGAATTATCATATAATGCAGGAATTAGAAATCTGAATTAGGTTTTCTGATGTTCTTTGTTGCAGAAAAGTATGAATTTTCCTGTGATTTGTGTGTAAAAGAGTGGAGCCAGGTTTTACAAAGCACCTTTATATCCAGGCTATCAGCAAATTATTTGGGTTGCAGTGCTGGCACAGGCACCTGCTCTCGTGCGCTCTCAGCTATAACTCACATAAAGCCTCTGATGATAGGACTTGTTTTATGGAGGGAGAAGGTGATGTCCAAGATGCGTGGCTGTATTAGCATCTTGCGAATAATTTCCTGCTCTTCACTCCGGGCACCGTATCATCAGTGCTGCCTTCCATGAAATTGTCAGTGGTACCGCAGCATGTAAGGTTTCGGCTGCATTGTGGTGAGCTGCTGAGGAGACTGAAGGTACAAGTCAGAGCTGCTTTACCCTGAGCCTCTCCATCCTGCCCAGGCAACTTCAGGGGACGCCTTTCCCCTCGGTGCCACATTGCTGTTCCTTGCAGCTCCCATGCTTGCCTTGGAGATCCCAAAGCAGCGTCACTAACCTTGCTTCACCTTGGGGCTTTTCAGCCAAGTCGGTGGAAGCTGGTCAGTGAAAGGATCAGTGAAGCACATATGGTATGGGTCATCAGTTCATAACATGGAGCTGTGTGCAGGATGCTCTGATAAGGAGAGGCAAAGGATGTGGAAAAAAAACATATGCAGGAGGAGGTGAGTGCGCTGTATTTTTCTACTCCAGAATTGTTCTTCAATATACTGGCCCTCTGGAGTAATTGGCAGGAGCCATTCGAATGCCTGACTAGCTCTGTAAAAACGGGAGGCTGTGAGTTTGTTATGTCAGGGTCACATTAAGGAAGAAAACGTTCCTAACTAAAATAATACAATTTTTTTATGTTTTTCTTTGAATCGCTCATCTCTGTCTCCCAGAAATATGACCTTGCAATCTAAGGAGCAAGAAACTTGTTGCTAGGAAAAATAGCTAGCAATAAGAGTGGATTTGTAGGGCATTTTCCAAAGTCCAGTTGAGTGTGCATACTGGTCCCACTAATTTCAGGGAGATACCATATGTCAGCAGTGAACTACATTTATGCTTCCGTGGTGAAAACTTCACAGTGATAAAGACTCATCTGCTTTTATCTGTTTTGTCCATGTGTCAATAGTGAGCTATGGAGTGTTTACAAAGTAAACTGATGAGATTTCTTAGCTTTATAAAATGTAAAAAATAAATGTAATGTTTAACTGCTCACACGCTAGTTTCTTCTACCCAAATTTGAGGCTAACCAAATGGCTACAAAAGTATAAAAGTACAAAATGGTATGCTTCAATTTGACAGAAGTTAATAAAAGGAAGTGTAGCTTGTAATTTTTTTTTCCCCCTTTTCCCCCCCTTGGATGTATTTACTTGTTACATTATAAGGAAGAAAGTAAAAGTGCAGAGCTATTCATACTTATTAAGGGTTGTAGTCAGGTGAGCAGTGTGTGGTAAGGACTGAGTCTTTTTGGTCCTCAAACCAGTTTTCTGACTGATTTGGAGCCTGGAGGACGGCGCAGTTAGTTAAGTTTCTGTCTGCTCATTCTACTTGGTTGTGGTTAATATGTTATATGAGCTTACAGTGGTGTTTGAAAGGCATCAGGCAGCTCATTTGTGCCATAATATGGCCTATTGTATAAATATAGAATGATATGATTTATTGGAGAAACGGGCATGGGCATGTAGAAATACAGTTTGCCTTTGAGTTGAGAGTGGTTTCTAATTGCTTAGTAAAATGCTGTTTCTGAGTAGGTTATAATTAATCAGCAAGAACTCTTGTCCTGAGTTTCCTCCTGTAAATGAAATGACTCAGTAAATCCATCAAGTAGAAACTAAGAAAATGAGAGGGGAAACAGCCTGAGTCTCCAGTGAGCAAAGTTGTTGTATTGCCGTGAAGCAATCCCAGCAGGGTGTTTTGCTGCATGATCGCAACATTGGCTTTGAAAAGAAACCCTGAATTTCTTATTTCTCGTAGATTTGTTAAAGTTTTAATACGTTTGCAGTGGCTACTGCATACCAAGAAGGCAGCTGAGGTGGATCAAGAAGAACGATGGCACAAAAAATGGGCTGGTAAACCAAAAGGTTTCTCTGGTACCTGCTTAAGTGGTCTCAGACATTCTGTCTCGTCTTCTTTTCGTTACGTTGTGGTGCGCAAGTAGCTCACTAAGCACAAAAGTGAATGTCAAAAACTTGAATATCCATTTTACAGCAGCATTGTTACAGTGTTTTCAAAACATTTAGGTCTGGCAACGTTTAATCTGGAGGTGAAACAAGTGATAACCTAGTTTTTATAATACATTGTAGTCATTTGAAAATCTCAGTACGTTTTGATCATTGGAAATGTGATCTAACTTGATTTTTGTATGTATTGTGTTGGTGACCTGTCATGCTGAGAGGTA
>NW_010551332.1:32078-64949 GCF_000687285.1 Phaethon lepturus | reverse complement strand
ACTCGCTGTTGACACGACGCTGGTGATGGAACAGGGGTGGATGTTGCTAGATCTGCTGTGCAGCTGGTTGATTTTAGACACTGCTTTAGTAGATTGAAGATTCTCTCATTTATCTTCTTGTTCAGCAATTTGGGAATGAGATTTATTTGTTAATACCTGGAAGTCAAAGGACCCCCGTTGCAAGGTCCATAGGGCTTACTGGTTAGAGAAGGCTATTTGCAAGGAAGGCAGGGCTTCCATTACATTCGTGTCCATTACACGAATCAGCCCTCAGAAAACCATTTGCTTAATTTGCAAGAGTTGAATTCACTTCAAAAATCTTAAGAACTAGCTTGTTGGAGTGAAACCCAGAAGCCCCACAGTTAGATGGGGTCATGTATAATTTCATAGTTGGGTTGGGCTGTAAATGAGCAAAACCTGTAACGTTCCAAATTGTTCACAAAATCATTAATTCGTTAGGTCGAAGTCATGTGTCATCTCTTTCTGGTAGTTTTGAAACTAGGGATAATTTTATATTCATTTTCAAAGAATGCCCATGAGTTGCTTAAGAAGCTGCCTTTGTCGTGCTGCACAGTAAAAGTACTAAAAGCACTCTTTCAGGATTCAGTGTATCAGATGAATTTTTATCTTTGCTCAGAAAGTGGCTATCCAAGCATTATCTATTGCTTTCTAGTGTCTAAAGAAGGACGGAACTACAAGGAAGGTACTGAATCTGTCCTTTTTAAAACCTTGTTTCTCTAGACACCTGCAATTTCTACAACTCGCTGTATATATGGTGCTAGGAACAGCCTGTAGGCTACTGGCATCCTTGGAAAGAATTGTGTTGGCCCTGACAGCTGCCCCTTGTTGCATGAACCTTGGGAATTTCCTAGTACCAGCAACTCAATCTTGTTTAAAAAATACTTAGATTTTTTTTTTTCTTGGAAACAATTTTGTGAGGTTAAGAGCAGTCACTGTATGATGGAAGGAATGCTGAAATAAGCAAGCCTTATTGAAATAGTTCCCCCAATTTGGCTGCTTTCGTGTGAAAACCAGCTGTCTCCTTTGACTTGTCCTTTTCCCCGGCCCTGCAGTGGAGCTGTGGGCCACTGAAGTGCATACTTACTTCCATTCCTGTTCCAGTAATAATTTCAGGGGTATGAACCCCATCTTGCTCGGCAGGACTTGCTTACATGTTTAAAATGTTCTCCTCTTATAAGGGGTTTGGGTTTTTCCTTATCTGAGGCAAAAGCACAAGCAGAACTGAGCACTACCGCTTCCTAAGGGACAGCGAATTTAGTTCTGATCCCAAATGACCAGCAGTTGATTTAACATCTTCAACACCCAGGCTTTGGGATGAGCTCAAGACCAGATAAGTCTGTGTGGAGCTTTTGTTGCCTGTTTGTTTTTCAGTACGCTTTGAGTCAATCTGTTTCTTTCCAAAGATGAGCATCCTTAATACCAAACCGTGTCCCTAAGCACCACATCTACACCCTACAATTAACAAAAACCCCACGTGTGACTTCTGAGTATGAGGAGAACACGCATAAGCAAGTTCATTCTTCTCGTATGATTAAAGAAGGAGGAAAGAAAACTTGTGGCTTCAAGCATCAACTCTCCTTGGGGCAGGAGGTTAACATTTGACAAGAAGAATGCCCTTTTGAGGTGTCTCAGCAAAAGCAGATGCAGATTTCATCAAGGCCTGATCTTTTGAAATTTACTTTGCCTACTCAGTGTACTTCTCACAGGCTTTTTTCCCAGAACTCACAAACAGCTACACCTGTATAAGGGCTGAGGTGAAGTCTTTATCACCTGTCAAGCTCAAAACTATTTTGAAGTCCTCCTGTGGTTCACAGCATTGGAAATAGGAAGATCAGAAATTCTGCTTGGAAGAAACACTTCAATAATTTATAGGGCAAAAATTCAGTTGCAGTATGTATGATTATTATGTAATTAAATACTGCATCTCATTCATACGTGCCTAAGTTGCTAGAATTAAGGTTGTAGGGACTCCTTTTGCATTGCTTTTTCCTGATTTCTGAATATTAACCATCCCACTCCAGTGCTCTCTGAGGCCATATGGACACAAATGCATTGACTTGTGTTCCAGTTTTAAAAACCTGGAATAGGTGACCCCTTAAGGCAACGCAGCTGAAGCCAAGCAATGAAAAGTTTCTCACAGTTTTCAGTGCTTGACTTTCATTTTGGGGGCCTGCTTGTCTCTGTACAGATGTCTATGTGTGGTTTGCTCCAGTTTTATTTCTCAAGCTTTTTCTTACAGATCGTGCATCCCTAGCTTTAGGAATAAATGCAGCTCCCTGCTGAAGGGACCTTCAGTAGTGAAACTGCTGTGATCACACTATGGAAGAGTGGGGCTGGCATGAAGGGAGCCTTGGGGGGTGTACGGGACTTCTCTTTATTCAGACCTTAACCTTCTGCTGGTGGGAGCTGGCGTTTGGGACAGGTGCATCTGCACAGACCATCCTGCACCATCAGATTTCTTATTTGTGTGCAGGGCTTGGGAGAGAACAGTGCTGCATGACTAAAGGGTATGTAGTTTTTCCATCCTGGTCACTTCAGCCTTTGGTCTTAAAAGCAGATTTATTATCTATTGAGTTAGAATTGTATTTGTATTTTGGCAGTACAGGAAAATAGAGCCTTAAAAAAGAGATACCAGTTGTCCTTGCTTGAGCAATAATATTGATCCCAGGAAGATGGAGAAGCTTTTGTCTTCATGTTATGTCAACGTAACAATCTTCTGTAACAGGAACTGAAAAATTGAACGTAATACAGGGGGAATTTTCCTTTAATTTGAAGGGCAATGCTGCAAAAAGATGCTTTACAGTTACTAGGCTGTAAAAGCAGGTGGTAAAATACTCTCAGCTTTTATATGGTATTTACCTTTTATGGCAGCTTTCCAGAGGCACTGTCTTAGGCCTGGGAATCCTGCTACTGTTTTCCTCAGAGACCTAAGGAACCTGACATACATGGAGCATGTCCAGTTTTCTTCTTAACTTGTTTGTGTTGCCAGAGTTGCTAGAGCCCTTGAGTAAAGCCATGGCTAGGTATGACTGAACACCTAGTAAAAAGGAAGGTCAGTGGGGAAGAATATGTGCGCCAGGAAGTTTCTGAGCAGTATGGAGAAAATGGGGAAAGGGAGACAGCAAAGAGCAGATGGCAAGAGCAGAGACCACCTTATCTCCTTTTCTTTCTACAATGCTCCCTGTTTAGTCATTTTCTTGCAAAGAGAGTTGTGAAATCATAAGTACACCGCACTCACTGTGTTACAAGATGCTGTGTTTTGTTCTGTAATGAGATCTCTGAGGCCCAGGAGACCATCCTTGTTTTCCCTTCGGAAAAAAAATGAACTGCTGCTGCAGCAGCTAGGCTTGCTGCTGTGGCCGGAGAGCCTGTGCAGCGTGGAGAACCTGTGAAGCTGTCGGAGGAGATGGAAAAGAGTTCTCCAGTAAATTGGGCTCTTCAGACAAAGTAATGTTTGTGTCCACATGGAGAAGTCAGCCTTCCAAGGGGAAATGTCCCAAAAGACATTTCAAAGACTGCAATGTAGAAATGACTGCTTGGGAAGGAGGGAGATTTGGAACCTATTTAAGAGTGAAATTTTTCCAGGGAACAGGGGATAAAGTGAATGTTTTCTGGGTTACAGGGTGCGGGGGGAATAGAAATAAACATTTTCTGGTCACTTTTAGTGCCCCAATTACTGGAATGCTGTGAGGGTGATTTTGTTCCTTCAGGACGACAAGCGTGGGCAGGTGATGGGGTTAGGGAAGGGTATTCCTCCTTCCTGTGTCATTGAAGCCAAGTCAGGGCCTATGGTGATGACTACTGCCTCCTGCCAAATTTTCAGCAGCGAGGGGAGAATCCCTCCCCTGCTCAGAGGTCAAGTTTAGCAGAATATTTCTGCTCTTTTGGTAAGGTAAAATTTGAGGGATGCTGCAAACACGTTACTTTATGTAACTAGCAAATATAAATCTGAAGGGTATAGACAAGAAAAAGAAGGGGGAGGAGTGACTTCCTTGTTACGGCTTTGATACTCAAGTTGTTACTGAAGAATCAAAAACGCTCCTGTTCTTCTCCCTTGCTTGAAGAAATCTATTTCTGCCTTGTACTTCTGTTAAGTGCTATGAAAAAAATCATAATTACAGTGTACTAAATTAATTCTTTTACACTGCATTGAGCTTAAAATAATGTTGAATCCATATTTCCATTAGCTAGCAATGGAAAAACTATTAAGAATAACACTTAACATACAATCAATTCAATTCCTGCAAATGTTTCTAAAGAAGAATGGTGCTGCAGAGCCGTAAATAAATGGAAGCGATAGCCTGCACTGTGCTGTAATATCTGTAGTACCCAGAATTTCAATTCAAGGAGAAAGTGTTCTTTCTTTTAATTATTAGATTAAAGCTACAAAAATAGATAAAGGAGCAGGTTCAAAAAAGATGCAGAGCTCTTCCTTCCCAAATGCTTTAGAGAAATTGGGAAAATGACTGCTAAGTTTTGCCACTTGTGCATCTTCTCCAAGTCTCCATCTGTAGGGAAGGTGTTCAGCTACACTAAAAGCTTTACTTTACTTTTTACAGTTTCAATCTGTATATAAGTGTTTTCAGTTACAGTGTCACTGGGGCATTTTTCATACAGAGACTGTAAATATAGAAACACGATTCTCTCAGGCATTTACTGGCATAAACTCAAGAAATGGCCAACTTCCTCTAAAAAGTTACACAAACTCATTCTATAAGTATGTAACATGTCTGAGGTCCTCAGGTTGTATGTTAATGGGTATCATAGAAATAGATATTCATTATCACTTCATGAGGGAGTGTTTTGGATTAAATAGAGGTTAAATATGCCCACCAGTAACAAACTCTTTGTTAAATGTGCTTTATCTTTTGGATATGAGCCAATTATGGTATAATTGCTGATAAACTTCCTTCGATCCACAGCGAGGTGTAACGGCTTTGACCAAGTCATTAATTTCTCCTGGTTTTTTTTTAATGTAAGAGCTGTAAAGACGCAAAGATGTGCTTCCTAGTGTGTCAAAATAGGAGGACTCTAATAGCTGCAGGCAGATACAATTTGTTAAACTTTTCCTGGTAATAGGAGGAGAAGAGGCTGTGTGGCTGTCCAAGTGAAGTCGATTTTGGTCTATGCTAGTACACCAGAGGGTAGAATTTAGCCCAAAATGACTTAAAAGAAAACAATTTGTCAATGTTTTTACAGTAGTAAAGCCTCGCTGTGGGAGGACACTTTAGCATCGTACTTTTTCTATGCTCCTTTTCCGGTGCTACTCTGAGCCATGGGACAGGCCTGGCTCTTACTGCAGGTTTTGAACTGGTGTGACCAGTGAACAAGCGTGACCAGTGAACAAGCGTGACCAGTAACTCGCTGCTTTCACAGAAGTGATGATACAGGTGTCAGCATGGCCATGGTGACCGCCATATGGCCGAGTCCCCATTTCATTCTGGATAGGAGCGCAGATAAACCCTGGCAGCCCTTGGATCACGTTACCAGCCCTGCAGAAGCTGCGCAGTGGTCAGGTGCAGTCAAGGACTACGGTAGGTTTACAGCCTTTGGGTCTGCAGCCTGTGGCTTGCTTCAGTGCCTACAACCTGGAAGCAAGAGGCAGTTATTTTCCAGCTTCCACCTAAAAGGTAACGTCTAAACTAAAATTTAGTCTAAACTAAATTACCTTCTGTGCCAAACTTTGTTCCCCAGCCAATCTGTAAACGCTTTGTATGTAAGCTTTAGCTGGGAAGTCCCAGCCACTCTCACCGTCGTAACGTTATCTTCCAAAAAGCCAAGGAAAATGCAGCTTTGATGTGTTTCTCTAGGTGCTCAGATGCCATTGCATGTGAGGTATTATCATGAAAACCGCATTATCACAATAATTCAGAGCCTTTGGGCATCTGATGTTGCCTATTGCCTTCACTTCTTGCTGGTATATAATTTATCACTGGCGTGGCCTACCCTGCTAAAATGCGTCCTTTGTGGGCAGAGGTGAAGCTAATACACTTTCAGAGTGTATTTGAATTGTTTCAATAAATCACTGCTGTCACTGTGAGCAGTTTTATCACTTGCCAGAACAATATGTTATCTTCATGCTTTATAGTCTTGATACTATTCTGGACTTTTATTTGTGTAAATTGTAATGCATCATAACTTATTTTATAAAATGAATTTGAGCAGCCATGATTTTTTACTTTATTTTTTTTTTAAATGGAAACTTTGCCTTGATCTGTAAGGAGGACAGCACTTTCATGGGGGGTGTTTTATAGTAGTATTTTTTTTATTATTATTTATTCTCTCAAAGAACACTTGCAGTTTGTTTCCAGTTTGTTGATTTTTCATTCCTTTAAGCAGTTTGTGCAGCTGGGGTAGCTTTGTTTTGTAGCTCTTTTCCTCTTCCGCTCAGGAAGAGCAGCTACACAGCCATCCAGGGCCGTGGAGTCTCCGCAGTGAGTAGGACAGTGGGGAGCTGCAGCAGCCCCCCTGCCTCATAGAGTTTGTTTGCTACCTGTGCAGAATATCTACCAAAGTAATCAACTGTGTGGATTTAAAATAAAAAACCTCTTCAAATCCAGAAAGCAGTTGCAGACAAGCCTTCCTACCTGTGACCTGCAGGATAGCGTAATGGGGAAGTCACAAGTAGGTAGTTGTGCCTAAGGCATAATTAATTCCCTCATCTGGGAGTTCTTCCCCTGAATCACAGAAAACAGCCAGGAGCCTGAGTGGCACGAGGACTTCAGAGCTGCCGTGTGAGGCTCAGGCGTGGGCTGGGGAGAGGGCAAGTTGCGTCTCGGCAGCCAGACCCACTCTCCTGGGCAAGGACCAGCTGTGCTCAGGCCACTTGCCCACCCTCTCCCAGTCCC
The DNA here is from genome assembly GCF_000687285.1 of Phaethon lepturus. Classification (NCBI taxonomy): domain Eukaryota; kingdom Metazoa; phylum Chordata; class Aves; order Phaethontiformes; family Phaethontidae; genus Phaethon; species Phaethon lepturus. Next base: position 58,080 of record NW_010551332.1, on the reverse strand, counting down.
AGGTGTGCAGGGTGGGACTGCTCCCATCCACCAGCCCCACCAGGCAGGTCCCTGGTAATGTCACTGTGAGCTCTAGACAGACACAAGCTCCCTCCATCATATGGTTTTTTTTGGTTTGTTTTTTTTTTTCTCCTGCCACAGCGGTAGATCTGTTCATGAGTGTGACCTGTGGACGCTTCAGGACCTTGCTGTTACTTGGAAGCTTCTTGCCACAAGCCTGAGCTCTCCTCAGCTCTCCTTTCTCAGGGGTGCTCTGACATTAAATGCGCTGTTTCCAGCACAGCCAGTAAAATGTTTCCTTTTTATGGCCATCCCTAAAATACCAGCGAATATTTATGAATCAATTTGCCATGGCTTCTCCTATGATGGGAAAAAAAGTGCTTTTTCTTTTAGTTGATGCAGTAGCTCATTCCAGAATATGAGAACAAGGCCCATCAAGTAGTCAGTTTTTATAATTAGAAAAATATTTATTTGCAGCAGATATATTTGCTAAAATGGGATGATTGTATTCATCTGGTTTTTAGTTTGAAGAAGTTATGCTAATTGTTTAAAATCGAACAATGGCTCTACTCTAAGGAAAATTTATAGGTGTAAATTGATTTCCTTGTCACGAGGAGTAGTCTAAAGGTATGACTTACATTTGTCCTTTTTCAGTTACAGAAGTTAGTGTTTATTCTCAAGGTTTGCACTTGGAATGAGCAGTAGTTGTTAAAGAACATTTTGCAGATGTGTTTGCAGAGCCTATGATTTTCTCTTTTCAACAATTTTAGCTACACAGACATTTTCGGCAGATTGGCTAGGCACATCAGCTACCACTTCAGAAATGCACGTTGTAAATTTTACGTGGAGAGACATTTCTGGCAGCTGCTTTGTGGTTTGACTTTGAGCAGCCCCAGAAGAAGTATATGAAATCAGTTACCCGATCCAGACCGCGTAAGCAAGAAAATAAGTGTTTTAGCTTAAGGTTGCCTTGGATGATGGTGCTGCATAAAATTCAGTGATTGCACGTATAGGGATACATATATACCCCTGCCCACATGCATAGACCATTTTGTAGGATCAGAGGAGCTAAGGATGCGAGATACTTGTGTTTCTGTGAAAATGCACTAAGAAACTTGCTCTTTCCACAGAAGACATTTGTCCCACCTCAGCTGAGCATGGGGAGCTGGCAGTTGCCTTCTAGCAAGCATCGCAAAGCCTTTGCAGACCCTTCCAGGTTGATTTCAAAATGCCCATCCGTATTGTTTTGCTGGCAAATCTCTGGTTTGCACAGACCTGTAGCTAAGACTTGTGCTCTGGCAAATGATTCTTACTATGCCCTCTTCCTCACCTTCCTGTCGGTATTGGCGGACTTTGGACTCTGGGAATTCGGCGCTACCCTTGCAGGTGCCAACAGAAAAAAAAAAACATCTTTTTTGGATCAAAGTAGGGTTCTCCATCCAACTGAAAGTTTTGCAAAGCTCTGTATGTAACTCAGCAAATTCAGCACTCAAAGGTCTCTTCATATTACATATTGTATTGGAGATCAGTTGTTTTCCATTGACTTTATCAGTTGAGTATATAGCATTTCTCAGCACTGCTGGATTTCAAAATGTGTCATGAAGAAGTCACCCCTCGAAACCTTATTTTACAGATGAGAAAACTAATATGCAGAAAAGAGAAGTGATGCACTCGGGGAGCGCTATGTCCCAGTAAGCAAAATGCTATCAATATTTTTAATGTATGCAAGGAAAAACTTCCGCTGCTGGCTCTCAAATCTACCTTGACCACACACCCAGGCTGTTCTTCAGTATTTATGCTGAGTTGAAGACTCCATATTTTTATGGTCTCTATTTTCCATAGCTCCGAGTGCTCACAAGTTCAGACTTTGCAAATACTTTTGGCCCTGAAGACTGTAAACGCAGCTTTGCTGGAGTTGCAAACTCTTAGAAAAGTGTGCCATGTGGCAGCAAATGCTCCGTGGCAGCTCTGCCCCGGTGATTTCTGAGAGCAGACACTGCCCTGGAGAGACCCACAGCAGACAAAGCATGAATATTCAGGAGACTTTCCTACATTTAAATTTGTTGTATGCTTCATTCTTTTGCTAATGACAGAAAATTTTGCATCATTCACAGTTGCGCCGTTGCAGATACCTCGAGGGGAGGTAAGGAGATCAGGACTGATCCTGTGGGTTTTGCAGAACAAGTCTGCATAAAATGCTTTTGCGTGGCAGATCAGCCTTCTCAGGCTGTTGCACCGGTTGGGTTAACCAAAATGTCCTTTGGCAGCAGTAACACTGGACCAGCTAGAGTGGGAATTTTCCAACTACTGTGCTGTGCAGTGAAAGCTGGGGATGAGCAAGTGCAAAGATAGGGTTGTGGGGTTTTTTTCATGCAGCTGTATTAAACCACGCTCTGGCTGAACATTTTGACATCTGTTGACGGCAGGCCTGATTCCAGGCTTGCTCGAGCCCGCAGAAAGTCTGCTGCTAGCGCAAGTGATGCAAGGACTGGCAGAGTGATGTCTGCCCGTGTCCAAGGCGCCGCTGTCAGCCTGTTGGCCAACTTGGCAGAGGCTTGGGAATGAATCAATGTAGAAACCAAGAAGTCTCTTCTGAAGCCACCTCCATCCTCCCTCTCCTTTTTGTCTTTCTCCTGCTGTCTTTGGGCCAAGATTTCTTGGCGCAGCTGTGCAGAAAAGCTTTCTGCTTGCTGCTGACAGTGTCGTATCTGTTTAATTTCTTTTGCTGAATACACAAGGAATTTGTGTCTCCAGGTGCTAATCCTCACCTTTTCAAAAGTGCCACTAAACCCTTTTTAGAAAAAGCGAAGTTGAAAGTTTACATTGACAGAGCAATCCTCTTTTTTCTTTTTTTTTTTTTAAATGTTCATATTGTTCTGCCCACCCAATGCAGGAGTTGAAAATACTTTTGCCTGTGATGTGGAGATAGGCATGTGTTGCAGATTTAGCTGCGTGATTTATCAAGAATACTGTAGGAACAAATTATTTCTCGGATTTCTTGGCCAATTAAAACCAAAAAATGCATCGAAGTCCTGTGAAATAAGACTCACACACACACACCCCCCCCCAGCAAATGAAAAGATGCAACAAAAGCTTTAAATTGCCTATGAACACTGAAACTGTTTCATTTCATTTAAAATATTTTTAAATGTAAATTGAACAAAATTTTTGAAGTCTTAGAAATTAGTAGTGTTCTATTTGGCATGTCAAAAGGGAATGTCTTTACTTTTCCAGACATTTTTGGTTTTTACTCCCTCCTTTGTAAGATGAATAATTTGGCCACGGGTGAAGCTAACCAGCCAGTAGAATGACTACCTCTGTAGATTTTGCCGTTCACCTCCTTCCAAGAACAATGTTTCAGCTGAAAGATACGGACCAGTTTTAGTGCAGTAATCTGGTGTATTGCTTTTGTACCTATGGCAGAATTGCAGCTGGTGTTTACATTTCTGCAGTGATACAGAATGTGTCTAGAACAGAGATTGATGTACACATAGGTGCTGTACATGTCTTTTGCTTTGTATTTGAAGGGGTAGTGAGAATGGAGGGTCCTAATGATGATTGCTTTAGTAGCAGAAAAGGCCTAACCCAATTTCCTTAACAGCTCTTTTTAATTAAAACAAGTGAAGTAAACTAGGGTCTACTAGTAAACAACATGGGTTTTTAATTGCCAGGTAAACATGACTGGGAGCGCTCTGTGCTTGTGCCACAGAAGTGAAGAAGGTTAGATGCGTCCCTGGTTGCTGTTTGGTTTATTATTTTCCACTATGCCAATGCTTAGTCTTACGGTACTTTCACATATGTACATACATGTACATTGGGTCACGTGTGAATGCAGGCTCAGTCCCATCTTGACATGCTTTCCAGCTTGTGGATTAAGCAGTGGCTGTGCAAAAGGAGAGTTGAGAAAGGATTTGATTTCATGTATTGTAGAACTGAATTTTATTGGAATGGGACCTTTTTTCCTTAGATTGATTGCTACCTGCCTGGTCAAGTTTCTCAGAGCCTTTTAAAGGATGCTAAGAGTACACTGTGAATAAATGCGTCGGTATTTCTCCCATTGGAGATTGTCTCTTTCAAGGGGCTGTGTTCCCTGGCTTCAGTCCAGAAGTGTACTCCAGCCTGTAAATCATTGCTCTGGAATCAAGAAATTGGCTCATATGCTTAGAAGTTAAGCAAATGCTGAAGAGCCCTGCTGTATACGGGCCAGAGTAATCGCTATGTTGCAGGCGAGTGCTCCTAATATGGTGCAAAGCCGGTTAAAGTTGATTGCTAACCCCAGTAGTCTTTGAATTACATTCTGCATGGGTGCACTTGGAAAAGATTACATTTTTGCAGTTGGACCCATATGGGCAGGCATATACTCCATCAAAGTCCTGTTGGCTTCAGTATCATCCTTGCGCCTCTTTGCATCTAGCTGGGGGATGTAGCCCATAACTTGCTGGGCCCTTACGTTATAGGTAAATAAACAAACACAAGCCCTTTTGCTCAGTGATTTGGTATATTAACCTATAGGTGTTAGTGGGGAGGAAGGGTGCTGTCAGGCAGTGGCCATGCCTTTGTTGCAGACAGTATTTACAGTTGGTGTTGTGTTTATGAGGCAGTGCCCAGCTTGTGAGGGTGAAACGCATAGATCATTCGTGAGAATTTATGCTGCCAAGAGTAACTTACCCTGTTGTGCCCTCGGTAAAGCGCAGCGCAGTACGGTGCGCGATGCATCACCAGCACGCTGCAGCTTTCCTCCAGGACACAGGGTGTGGGCAGGAGCCCGAACCTGAAGCTGCATGTAAGCAAACAGCGCGGCAGAAGCAGTGAGGCATGTGGACCATCATGTCCATGACCGTGCTGTGAGCAGCAGCCTGCCTGAGCACCCCCTGCTCAGGATGGGGGGAGGCAGAGCACAGAGATTTTGGTGTATTTTTCCAGAAAAGGTTTGTGCGGTTCTGTTTTCCTCTGAGCAAGTTATTTCTTCTGAGTGCTTATTTCTCCGTCGCCAGCTGTGATGTCTATTCAAGAATGTGCCATCTTCAGTGCAGGGACTGCAGCCGTTCCTTGGAGTGTGCACAGTAGCTGCCATGGTGGAGCTTCACCCTGGGCTTGTGCTTGTAGATATTTCACTGATGCCAAGAGCTACATTGTAGATCAATAGATGGGGGATCAACAGTTTGTTTGCTCAAATCTGCTGTTATTTATTTGGGGGCGATCCAGAAAATAAAACTAGTGTAATGGTAGAGATGAACCTGCCGAAATTCAGTGAATCTGTGGGCTCATAGCTTGCATGGACCTTTTTCAAATCTGATGCTTGTATTTGGGTTTTGAGGAGATCACACTTGATTTTGCTTGGGTGGCTAGCTGTCCCGTTGCACACAGTTCTTACAGCTTTGCTAACAAAACAATGAATATTGGAAATGATTGTTATATTTCGGCCAGGAACGGTTTTGTATAACAGAATGTAAACACAGACACACTTGCATATAGGGAGTATTACATAGGCTGCTGTTTGTCTGATGAGCTACGTTGACTGACCATGTGCGCTTCCAGCCTGTGCGATACACAAAGGCTTAACCCATCTCCCGCTTTCCTTTGCGTTCATCAGAGAAAGCAGTTGCGCACCCTGAGTTCGCGTAGCCCAGCTGATGATCAGTAACTTGGACATTTGTTGTTATCTTCCTATGTCTTGAGCACTGCCACTCATGTCTGCAGGTACTTTTGGCTGGAAATAACAGCTGTAAGTCAGTCTGGTGTCCTTGGAAGGGCCAGGCTCGTTATACTTAGTGGGGAAAGTGATCTTACTGCCACCTGTCACAGGTGAAGAAGTCATTCAGATGCAATCAGACAAAGGAAGATCTCGCTAGTGGACTATCTTGAGTTGATGTTGCTTGACCGTTTTCATTATTTGAACGAACTCTCCTGGGCAGCCCTGTGCTGGACTGCTGCATCACGCAGTCTGGAGCTGCGATGTGCCCTGCGCCCCACCATTAAACCGGGTGGTTAGGTTAGATCTCAGTGATTGCAACAAACGGGCTACTCTTCTTTAGCTCTCTATTTTATCTGCTGTTTGTTTCCACTGATAGAGATATAGGTGTGCGTATGTGTATGCATACCAAGAGTTGGTGCTAATTGTTTTTTTAATACGGGTTTGAATTTATACCAAGTGTAAGTTTGTACCAGCTACAGTATTGAAATTCCTGCCCTGAGCTACAGGAAGTTACCATTTCACATGAAAAATATTCCCACATGAAAATTAATACATTTGCAACAAAAGTTACACTTTGCAATTCTGCAAAGTACAGTTTTCTGGGTAGAGAGATGAGAAAAGAGCAGTTTGTTCTCACAGTCTTCAGTCAAAGCTATTGTTTTGGGTTTTTTTCCTGAAAATAATAGTAATAAAATAGTTAATCATATGCATCATTTCTTCTGTAAATCTTAGCTTTAAAGAAAATTTAGTTTTTCTGCAAGAATGTATGAACGCTTTGTTTCTGAATTCAGCAGAATCCTGAATATAATGTTACGCAGTCGCTCTAAACAAAGACCCTCTACAGTGTTTTGCTGGAAAGAGCATCTCTCTAGATGGCACTTTCCAATGTGAAGCAAGACCAAGGGCATGCCATATGCCAAAGGAATCTTACTATCAACACTAATGAGTTTTTACATCAGTATTTTAGTTGTACGTTAGCTATTCAAAAATCCCATAAAGAGGAATTGCAGCAGACTACCGCAGTATAGCGGCCTATGGCCATAGTAGCGGCTAGGATTAGATTTGCATCTGTTCTGGTCTTTAAGCAGTAAAGCTCTCTTAAGAGCAACCCACAAATTCTCCAGAACAATCTCTTGGCCTGCCCGTGGGTCGGCGTTAACTCTCATTAACGTTGGCAGGATTGGTGTGCAGGGGCTGAGAGCAGGTGGGTTACACTTGGCTTTTCCCTACCACTATTCGGGATCTCCCTGGTGTCGCGAGAACCACGTGCCAGCTTGCAGCGCGTGCCTTCAGTGGCAGTTCTGTGGGGATGAGAAGGCTTCACTCCCCTCAGAATAATGTGTTCAAGGTCCTGTAGTACCCTCCCTTGCAGGCCCCTCTGCTGGCTTTGGGCACCTACATTGCTCCAGCGTAAACCTTTGCCCATCGTGCTGGCCAAAGGGAAACGCTTTCCAAAGCCCATCTCCCCAGAGCTGTTGAGCCTGTTCATGTGACTCTATGGATTAACTTAGTTCAAAAACAAAAAATACTTTCCTCCTCTCTCTCTATCACCTGCATCATTTGCTGGCTGGCTGATTACTTTTTTTTTTTTTTTTTTTGATCTCCAATAAAATTCAGAAGACTCAGATTACCAAAACAGCTGCACATGCTTTGTCTGGGTTAATGCATTTAAGTCAGGCTCCAGGGTCTGAGTAAGTGCCAAGATCCTGGATCAGCTGCTTTACCGGAATTATGCTGCTGTAATGGAGCCCTGCATTATTGTGTTGCAATTATTTTGGCTTGCAGCTGGCCATTCCCTCTATGTTTTTATTGAAGTGAGATAAAAGGATTTTTTGTCTTAGAAATAGAATTTTCTTTTCTGAATCTTACAGAAGCTTTGAGTTACATACCAGGTCTGTAAGAGGTACCCTTCCATTTATCTTCGGATTTACTTTCAAGGAGAAGAACAAATAATTACCATAATTTTTGAAGAACAGGAACAATGCTAAATGGTCTCAAAACATAAAAGTGTATTGAAAAGGGAATAAAATAAGTGATTAAAGTGTCATATAATAACATGGGTTTAGGTTCTCAGCAAGAACAGGTTTATTTTCAGTATCAAGCCAGTTACAAGTACTAAGTTGTTCTTAAAGCTGTCCCTATAATTTGGAAATCCTTTGTGTAGAGGAGTAAAACAATAGATTTAGATTTTAAACTGAAGAAAAACGTTGAGTCTCCTATATTTGTATCCCTTTAAGCTCTTTTTGATGCTTATTTGTATACATTTCTTGTCAAACAACAGCGTGCTCAGGTTCTCCAGCTGATAGCAAAAAGTAAACTGAATGCAGTCATTTATCTTTGAACTGTTCAACTGTGCCCTTCTTCATGTTCTTGTTAATAATGCCAGGTCTCCCAGGAGTGCTGTCACGCAATTTTATCACATAAGCTTTTTGTTTGACCTTACCTGCTGTTCCCCTGGAACATGGGGGCTGGGGGGGAAGCCAAAATTCCAACCTGCCTTAATTAAAATTTTAGTCTCAGAAGATGTTACAGTATGTGATTTCATTAGGTATATAATGAAAGTATTCAATCATACCTCTTATTTGTCTGGGCCTTTTTATTTGGCAGTGAGGTCACTGAGATTTAAAACAACTCTCTTAAGCTCTGGAAAAGTAACCGAGGGGTGGCTGTGCATCTTTAAGTGATTCATAAATTCATTGTATCCATGATTTTGCATGGTTGCCCTAAAGGTAGTTGCCCGGATGATGAAGTAGAAGGCTCTAAATAACAGTTCAGTGCTCTTGGCAAAAACATTTTTTTCCCCCATGGGACAGCGAGCATATATAAGTGGGTTTTAAAAGAGAATTCTGTTCCTTATCTCCAGCAGTTGGAACTTGGCATCATAGACAAAGGCTAAAAGAAAATGTAATGGGTATTTCTTTGATGTGTAAGCTCTAAATCTCACGTGCGATATGCAGTGTTACTTCCATCGTGTCTCATTGGCATAACCTAACCCACCATAACAAGAGGCTTGCTAGCACCCAGATGAGACTATTCGTTTTATGCAGTGACTATTCTTGAGGAAAAGTCTGTGCATAAAGCACTCTCTCTTAGCTTTTGTGAAGATGTACATTGTTCCGGTTTACATAGGACAAGCAGAGTTAAAAAATAGATTTGTGAGGCACTGATCCTGCACATCTTTTGAACTGGAAGGGTTTGCATTGCTGGGGGAGTTGTGTTACTCCCCTATTTTTTTTTCTCATTTTGTTAGCAGCTGAGAAGTGCCCCCAGTCGGCCATGGAGTCTTGAGTAGCACATGAAACCGTCCATGCTTCGGGTGCTCTGTGCTTTGGGTTTCTTCCAGCCCTCGGGGTTGCAAAACAAGTAAAACCAGGATTTCATATAGCTTTCCGAGGAAGAATAAATGAAGAGGACAAGACGGGGCAGTTCAGCTGGATAAGACAGATCCTGCTCTAGCAGTTGGACAGAACTAGCCAGGTGGGGGATTTCAGGGCTGTTATCTACACAAATATTTCTTGTGTATCAGAGTATTTTCATCAGCAGTTTTTACCAAATCCAACAAACAGGTCACTCTGAAATAATGCAAAATTGCAGCAAATTTCCAAATTTGATTTCTTCTTTTTCTGAATATGAAGATATTTTTGCACTATTGATTTTGTGGGATTTGTAGCTTTGTAAACCAGAGAGAGACAAGAGGGGTGAGGAAGACAGACAAGCTGTCTTCTAACCAGTATTTTTCTTTCTCTTGTGACAGTAAATCTTGCTGGCTCATATCTATGATGCATATGCGTCTTGCCAAGCACCTTAATGCAGCTGAATATGGCTCTCTCTCTGTGAGTCTGCCAACAAATGTGGCTCTTTATTTGTTACCAGGTTCAGGAAGCATGAATGTTGTCTTAGCAAAGCTATGGCAAATTTAGGGACCAGGGAGCTACGATTCTGGCAGCAATTAAGTGTCAAGGCTCTAAGTTCAAAATGCTGCAGTTTTATAACCCCAGAGTATTATTCAAGTCACTGTCATTGTAATCAGTTTAGAATACATTTAACGTGTTATGTGTTTTCAGTTAGTGTAACTGGAGTGCCATTAGCTAAAAATTGTTTTGATCTCATACAACTTGAAAGAATGGATGTCATCAGTTTTAAATTTTGAAAACAAAACCAGCGTAATACTCCATGCTTTCCCCTGCAAGCTGTACTGCTGGAATGGGATGTGCTTTTACCTGAAATGAAAGAAGCCAAACTGTAAGTCCCTTACATGAAAAGGCTTCTCTTGTTTTTGAGGATCTGAGCCTGCAGAGTGCTGTGGGGAAAGGCGTCCATGTGCTGCTTTGGGTTTTGACAGGTGCTGTTTTATGTGTGTTACAAGCCACATCATACCTCCAAGTTACCTATTGCTTCTTAAGACTCCTTTATTTCAGGCATAGATATTCTTGTTTTTTTCCTTTGTATGTGTGTGAAGACTAAATAAAATAACTGCATGGTCTTATGTTTTATGGGGAAAGGGATGATTTTTAGCATTAAGCTGTTACGTATTTGTTCTTCTAGCTCACATGGTATCCAGTTCACACCCATAAATTATCTATGATGTCTTCAAGTGGAACACAAAGCCTGAGTATCTTACTAGGTCAAGACATTTTTACGTGTATTGCAGAGAGACAGCAGACACAGTAGGCATCGGTTGATCAACTGCAGTAGATTTGGTGTGCAGCATGCCTTGGATTTTAGAACCAAATTTAAACTACAAAATTGTTTACAAAGTGTGTTGGATTTCAGCTGCACAGGATGCAGTTTAAATCTTCAGACTCACACAGAAAATGACACACCAGCAGGGAGACATTAATTGGTGTGTCTTCTGTGGGAGTCTTCCAAAGTCTCCCAGACACCTTGGGGTGAGGCTAAAACCAAAATCAACTTAAATTTATAGCTTAATTTTATGTTTTCTATGAGACTTTTAGTCCATCATTTGTGGTGAAACTGTCCAGGTAATGGCCAACTGCATAATGAAAAAAAACTCCCAATTTCCTCAGTAGCCACCCAAATCTAACATGTAATGCCTGGATGTGAGAAGCTGGTTTGAGCACAACGCCTTGGAGCAGCGCTCCTCTAGAGCAAGCGGTATATGGAGAGATTTTGTATCTGGTAATTACAATGTTCATGTAGGAGGTGAAACATCTGGTTGCAATCCAGTACTTGAGTATCTCATGTGAGGTAAGGAGCATCAGCAGGAGGGACTGACAGACCCCTGCAGCAGGGAGGGCTTTGTTGGGGCTGCTAGAAACCTGTTGCCTCAAATTCCTGCTCTCAGTTGTGCTAGGAAGGGATTTCAGTATACACCTCCCACAGCTTGCCCAACTGTCCTAAACACAAGGTTCTCCAACCTGGCTTCCTTTCCTCATATTTTTCAGATGACATTTAGGGTCTGTTTGAGAATCAAAAGGTTCTTTGTGTCAAGACACAGTGTTTGATCTTGCCAAACTGCTTGCTTCATTTTTTTTCTTCCTTCCACTTTTGCAAGTACTTTGGGATGGACCAGCTCAGAGCTTTTGGCAAATAAGCGAGTTGCCAAAAACTTTACCAAACTTACTGATGTGTGCCTGACTGAATTGCAGTTTTACAATGACATGTTTTCTTCTTTGATTAGTAACTTACCATGGGCATTGTAAGTTTCCATGATTACAGAGCAAAAGCTACATCCAGCCACTTTAATACTTCACCCATAGCTTTACTTCACCCATAGCTTTACTTCACCCATATTTTAAAAAGGAAAACGTAGCCTAGCAAAATTGTGGGAATAGATACCAATCATATTTTTCATCCTACAAAACGTACTGAGCACTACTCCAGCCAGGACAAAGTAAATTAAAATAGGCCAGAAATAGCCCTTAGAATATCCACCGAACACAGGTGAGCTCTCTGCTTGTGGAGTGAGTTGGGTGGCATTGGCAGTATGTGATCAAAGGGAGGAGAGACTGGGAGGAGGATCCTCTCTTACATGCAAAAGATTAGTCTTTTTCCTTGGAAAACAGAAAAGCATTAAGAGCTAACTGGCTCACATTTTCGTAAGTATTTCAAGTCTGGAACATGTAATTTAATGCTCTGAATAATACTGGCCACAGAACACACTCTAATCATATCTTTATTCCCAGAACTTCTTATTAAACTGATGAATATCTACTACCAAGCTGTCCATCCTCATTTTAGAGGTTTCGGGTGATAGCAAATTTGCTTCCTCTCTGGGGAAATTGCCCCCTTGTTAAGTATAGGGTCTGCTGAAAATTAAAATTTTATTTCTCATCTGAACAGTTCTAGGTTTATCGTTCAACTGTGTAATTTTATAATACTGTTTTCTATTCTGTTCAAGAACTACCTACCAGCAGATACCTCTCTACCTTTTGAATAAATTGAGCAGAGTGAGCTCATCAGGTCTCCCAGCAAGAGGTGCACTTTCTGACCTCGGATCATTTTTGTAGCTCTCTTCTCAGCCCTTATCATTTTTGGGGAGTCTTCTGCAAATGTACGCCCCTGCGGCGAGCACAGCACTTGGGACTGGGTGCAGAACCTGCTGTTACACTGCTTTGAGTATATCACAGGGTATGCCCTTGGGTCTGCACCCAGAGGTGATGCTTGCGGCCCTTGGCTTTCCCTGGGAGCTTGATCTCTTCCTGGTGGCAGTTGCAGTGGAGGCTGAGCCTCTCCATACCAAAGCCATAGGGCAGAGGTGCCAGGCTGAGAAAATCACTGCAGTAGTTGTGGAGCAGGCAGGAAGGAGCATGGCCAAATTTGCACACCCAGCCCAGTTAGCCCCGCTGAGGTTTCCTTGAATTTCTTTTGGGCTTTCCTTGCCTGAGCCGCTGCAACGTGTTGCAAAGGTATGTGCATTTTGGGTTTGCTGGTGGCAACGGCACGGCTTCTCTGAGCACTAGGCTGAGCGAAGCAGGAACGGAGCAGATGAGCTCTCAAATCACTTCACATCAAAGACACTGTGAATTTGTGTATTTGCATCAGATGGGCTTAGAAGCAAGAACTCTGTTCAAGTGGTAAGAGTACATTAAGATTTGTGGTTCAGGAGCTTGTGCCAGACGGCTGCACTCGTCAGCCCGAGTGCTGATTACTCTTTATCTGGAGTGCTGATACATGTATTGCAAAGCTATCTTGCTAATTTATGCTTCAAGTCTAAAATGAGCAGCGAAACAATCCCTCCAAACATGGACATGCCGTTCACGAGGGATGTGTGCTGAGGCCAGCAGAGCACCAAATACGCTTTAATTACAGCTCTGGGTGACGTTACTGGCAGAGGTGTAAGACCACTGCATTTTATCTTTCGAGCTCCGTAGCCTCATCAAGAAATTAAAACATCTGTGGGTCTTTCATGCAGTCTTCCTCCCCCTGGGATGTTTTAAGTTAGCTGACTGTCAGCATGGTGATGCAGGCTGTGAAGGTTCAAAGAATTATCTTGGTGGTATCACGGCCTTTTCCATTTCGACTGCAATCCAAGGCTCATTTTTCCTCTGAGGCATTCATTGAAATTCTGTGCACAGTTTGTTCCTCTGGTTGTTTAACAATGTCTCTCATGTTTGCCCTGATTTAAAAAATCCTCCTTTGTAGCAGAGATAACATAGAGCAGGATGATATAATTGCAGTAAAGAGGCCCTGGAGCTTGCAGTAATAGGATGGTTCATCTGATGTGTACTGCCATTAGAAAATAACCCACGTATGTATGTTCTCAGGGGACAGTAAAAAGGCTTTTAAAGATTACACTTTATGTAGTATGAAAGCTAATGAGCAAAAGACCAAGTATGAAGAAAACTTGCTGCAGAAAGCACGGTGCCTTTTCCTGTTCTCGCTCATTTTCTGACACCTGTGTAGCTCCAAAACATCTATCTCTGCCCAGCAATGCACAGCCTGTTGTGCACTGCAGCCAGTTCCCGAGCCTTTTGAGAACATTCTATTATTTTCATTTCACTGAAAAATAAATAGTGTGTCAAAAGCATGGTATTGCTGAGTTCAGGATTGAAACCATGTGTGTACAAAATAAATAGTTTTGGGGGAATAGTGATCTCTGGTAGTCTGTGCCCTCAAAAAAAAAAAAAAAAGATTTGCTAGAATGATACGGTTTCACGAACACTGCTGAAAGGTTGATATGTAGAGTCTCAATTCTCCTATTTCCATTCTTTTCCTGGCCAGTGCGCAAAAACATATCAAGACATCAACACACAGTAAACACTGAAGGATCCATTTCAAACATTATGTGGCATGCGGAGTCGTAGTTGCAGACTTTGGGCTGCAAAGGTGGGAAATTCAGAGCAGCTGGTTTCTGATATTAAAAACTGAACTGTTCAAATGGATTGCCACGTAGAGCGCCAATTCCTTCCCCTTGCTTTTGTGCTAAAACAGAAGCCATCTAGCAGAATGGACTTGGGCTGCTTTGTTTTCCCATGGCATTTTTCTCTTGCTTATAGAGCTTGTTCTAGACCATGGAATGAATTCACCTTTTTGTACTCTGTACACCCTCTGCACTACTAGAGCATATTTTTGTACCTTGTCAGGTTTTTATGTTCAACGGAATGGATGAACTTGCATCTTCATATATTTAACATAGTAAAGGGTCAGACTTTGCTATCAGGTAAAGTGAAGTGGCTTCACTTGAGTTGCAGAGCCTTGAAGGGCATGCTGGATTTTGACCAAATGCTGTGCTGGGGTCTGCAGCAAGGTCTGACATCCATGATTTCATTGTATTCCAAAGGGTACTGGTCATTAAAAAAGAAGTCTGAGAATATTAGGTGAGGAAGAGATGACAGCCAGCATCTTTGCAAGGATACAAGCAGGCCAGTAACCTTCTTAAACATCTCTGTTGCCACAAGTCAAGGGAGTAAATGGTCGAGAGACCACAGTACCTCCTTTTGGGCCAAAGAAATGACTTAATTTCCCTTAACGGCAAAGAAGGTTCAGGAGAGAATGCAGTCAGATTCTTATGTTAATACATGTTTGTTCTCATCTAATCACATTGGAATTGTGTAGAGTGCACGTGAAATACTTTTTCTCCTTGTATTGAGGCCTCTCTGTGTGGTCAGAGCGTTGTAAAGGGCTCGCAGAGGGAGTAGGAAAGAGGTCTTCTCCTGACTCTCGGGGTCTAAGCACGACTCTGCATGCTGGGACAGGGGCGAGGGGTGCACATACCCTATGGGCAGGAGAAATTGCTAAAGTCCTTGAAGAGTATTAAGATTGTTAAAATAATAACCCATGACCTAGTGGACCTCAGCTCTTAACCCGTCCCCTTTTTGTATTCCTGCACCTAAAAAGTGGAGTGGTTGTGCCATGTACTACGCAGAGTTTGCTAATACGGAGGAGATTTTCATGGCAGAGGTACGTGTTATTGTAATATCCCCATGAGATGACGCCTACATGTTGAGTGTAAGAGTAGATACTTAGTCGTTTCCATAACTTTTTGTTTCCGTTTGAGAATCATGTCTGTATGGGGCAATAAATTCATCGTATTTGGAGAATGTGGAACACAGAGCTGATGTGAAGAGACAGCTGTATGTTCAAACACACAGCAGAGTATCAGCAGTAGTCTGACTAAAGTAATGGTAATGCAATTATATTTAGTAGAGGTAACAGAAAAGCTTCTCTCTACTTGACCCCAGTGGTGTCTGTCTCTGCAAAGCAGCAGTCCACCAGCCTGTGCCAGTGCATCACGGTCCAACTTTGGGAGCCCAGATAAGATGTTTGATTGCCTTCCCCAACTCAGTGTCATTTGATCCCTGGTCCACCCATCAAACTGTCATTCCTTAAAACATCTGGGACTTACTTTGATAACCGCAAGTGACGTGAGATGAATTATCTCTTGCTGCTTCTGCTGTCAGTTGACTCCTCTCTGCTTAAACTTCCAGTCTTGCAAATACCAGAATAGTAGTGCTAATTTTTTTATTTGTGTCCTTTCTTCCCCTCCCCCCCATAATTGGTAGACAGGAGTAGAAGAGGACTTGCAATTTTATTATTGCTGTATAAGCCTTTTGTAAACTCTGTTACAGCACTTCTGATGTCGATAATTTTAGTGACTAAAAAATATGCTGACACTGTTTTTGTGCATAGGAAAAGAGCAAATTTGAATGTATAATAATCTGGTGCATTTGGGAGATGTTTTAGGCTATATCCCAGCCAAGTTAATCACTCATGGAATTATTTTTTTTTTTTCTCCTTTGACTCGAGACATTAATCTCGTATCTGTGGAAAGGCATCTTTAATGTCAAAAAATTGATCACAGGTACCTGACATTTCTCTGGCATCAGAAAAGATTTTGAAGGAAAGCTATCAGTTGACAATAGACTGGCAGAAACAGACATATTGGTTACTTTATTTTTCTTACATAATGAAGAAATATCCAGGTGATGATTTCCAATTCGTGAAGTATATTGAACCACTTACTATATTCATGAATATAAATTGAGCAGACATTACATACATTTTTCATATAAAAATAACACAGCATTGCTCCTTCTGATAATTAGTCTTTGCCCGGAATATGCTTATTCTGAGAACATCACTATAGAGTTAATAGTGCACTGCATAACTGCACGTTAAAAAATACGAGTGCTAAAGGAGAGGGAATGTCTTAAGGAGAAATTATTCATAGATTTATAATGACTGTGGCTGGCTGCATTTTTCAAGGACAGGATCTTTCTGCATTTTCCTTTCCCAGATTTTCTGCAAAAACCTTCATCTCTAAATAGTAGCATCACCCAGCCAGCCTATTTCCATCCAGCAAGGCTCGCTCGCGGGCTGGACCGTGTTGCTGCCAAGCAGCACACTGCTCGCACTCCGCTTCCCATCCACACTTCTGCCTCATGAGCAGCTTTGCCCTCCAGATCATCCAGACTTTGCCCACTTCTCAATTAGTCCTAGAGGAGCCATCCCAGCAGAAAACCTGCAATGTTGTGGTGACTTTGAACACAGAGCCAATCTCAGGTTGAAACAGAAGCATCAACTTCTCATCCCTGTGCAGCCACTTGGGTGTTCCCACCGAGCAGACCAGACGCTCCCTAATCTATGATTTTCCTCTTTTGCCAAACATGAAACTAGTAGGGTGGAATATGACCCTTAATATTCTCTAATTGTATAAAAAGCGTTGCAAGTAGGAGCCGGTGTGTATACAGATGTTCTTGATTAAATAAAGCCTTCTCCGCTTACATCGTGCTAAAGAGCTGCGTCACAAGAAAGGTAAGAGGGTAAGATAAGAAATGTGACCTGAAAGAAAACCACCCGATTAGACTGTGAAGGCCAAATACTGATGTCCTTGAAGCCGGTGGGAGTTTTGCCCCGAGGAAGCAAGCAGAAGCCAGTAGCACCCTGCGTCTGCTCAGGGCTTTACAGTCCCGCGCTGAAGTCAGGTGACTTCATCCCTCAAGGTGGTCTCTGCCGCAGGGCTGAAGAGCACGAAGAAAGTGTGCTGCCCACTCATGTCAGCCTGCCAGGGCTGTCAGCTCACGGTGTTTGTTTATTCCCCTTCAATTTTAACTTCCAGTAATGCTTCTTTAGAAATAGAGCAACTTTCTGACGAAGGTGGGGAGAAATGATGGGATCATTTTGCCCCTGCAAGCGACAGGGTTATTTGAAGAGATCTTTCTTCTTCCAGGTTACCAGCCTGTCCTGCCGAACCAGCAGCAGGGGTTCCAGGGTCTCATGGGAATGCAGCAGCCGCCCCAAAGCCAGAACCTGATGAATAATCAACAGGGAAATCAGGTGCAAGGCATGATGGTGCAGTATCCAGCCATGTCGTCTTATCAGGTACTTGGGAGCTGTGGAGAAAGACTGCTTTTCTCAGAGAGTGCTTAGTTGCGTTAAGTTTTTTGTATCATGGAATAGTCTTTATTACTTCGTTAGGACACTGTGTGGCAGGAGGCCTCCTGATAAATAGGCTTCTAAGTCAAATTGGTTTCTTTGCTTCCTGTTTACGTATTCTTAGTACTCCCAATTTTCATTCTGAATTGGGAATACTTCAAATGAACTATTTATTACAGCCTGCAGTGCGGATAAAATGTGACAAAGGATGAAGGAATTATACTTCTTCCTGTGAAGAAAATTAATTTATAAAAATAAAATACAGAACATTATTGTTCATTTTTGGGTTTTTTTTTGACAGTGCAGTATTGCTTCCTGTAATGAAGTTGAGGGCTTTGCCTGATCCAGTTAAAAATTATTCATTTGTGGAGACTCCTGCCAAAGATTTTACCATGTCTTCTATAGCAAACTATAGTCAGATAGACTGGTGTTTATTGGGTTTTGGGGAGAGGGAAGGCAGTGGCTTGATTTTTACCAAGTCCGTAGCCAGACTTTTTTCCCCACCTTTATACCTGGTTCCTGTGAGATATGCCAAGACTCTGTGAGAGGTGGCCTGTCCTTACATTTCCTGCTGGTCCCTCTGGAAAGTTAAGAAAATAAATGACATCTAATTCATTTTAATAGATTGCACTGATTGAACAGCCATTCACCTTCTCCCTCGGCTTCTCTGAAAACACTACAGCAACCCAGGTGGAAATGTGGGAATTGCTTGAGGGTAAAATTTTCCCCTTACATCTTCAGAATAACTATATTGGAAATGTATTTTAAAGGTTAATGATCAACTTAAAGGTTTAGATCTTTTAGATGGCTTAGATATACCAGGGTTGAGTCTTCTGTTTGCACTGATCCCATAAATTCGTATTCAGCTAGGTCCTGACAGAGCCACTTACTAGACCTGGGAGCAGAGGGATTTCACTTTAACCCTTCTCTCACAAAGAAAACCTTCAGGGATGAGAACAGTTCGGAGCAGCAGAAAACGACACGTTTTGGCAGAACAAGTTGTACACGTGAATTCAGCTAGAAGGAAGATAGGGATACTCAGGACCTACTTCAATTTGTTCAGTAATTACTTTTTGGTTTTTTTCCTATGTCTTTCCATATTCCTACCTAGGTGCCAATGACCCAGGGTTCTCAAGGATTGCCACAACAATCATATCAACAACCAATCATGCTACCTAATCAATCAGGTCAAGGAACACTTACAGCCACTGGAATGCCTGTCTACTGTAATGTCATACCTCCTGCCCCACAGAACAACCTACGGTTGATTGCCCCACACTGCCCCTCCAATAACGTTCCAGTTATTTCTGCCAGCTGCAGGACAAACTGTGCAAGCATTAACAATGCAGGGTGGCAGGTCAAGTACTGACACTGTGGCTTAGTGTGGATATACGAGGATAGCGGTGCATTATTTGACAAATAACTCATGGCCTTCAAATGAAGAGGAACACAATAGGATAATCAGTTGAGGACATAAGTACTGACTACGCTCAAGTGATTTGCTGCTGGAAAAATCTGTAAAAAATAAAATAAATTTTGGAAAAAAAATGTTTGCTGGTTAATGGTGCATATTTTTGTCATGTCTGCTAGGTATGCCTTTATAGCTTAGCTAGTGACATGAATTCATTGAGGTAAGATTTTTTCCTACCACTGAACACCACTGTGTAGATTGTAATATCCCCAATTCGGATTAGTTTTGTACTTTGTGTTGAGTTTGTGAAGCTAAAAGTATTTAAAAATATAATAAAATCACATTGTACCAAAGCTGTAATGGAAATGAAAAAAAAAAATTACTGAATGGAAGGAATAATTTATATACATTATAGAGTTTTTTTATGGATATATACTGTATTGTAGTGCTTAATCACAATAAAGCTATTTGACCTCATGGAGAAAGGTCATGTTTCTACCACCTGCTTGGTTTCCTCTCTGTTTCTGAGTGAGTGAATTTCCCTTTGCTTCTGCACTGTCTTGTTTCAGCTGAAGCTAAGGGGGGAGTGGTGCTTACGGGGTTTATGGGAGCTTGATGAAAAGGCAACATACCTGTGTCTTACCATGCGGTACCATAACAACTAAGACCACTTAGAAATAGTAGCATAGATACCCACAAAGTGTTCAATAATGATATACCAGATCATCTTAAACTAAGTTTGTGCTTCTCCAATGCTAGGACAAGTAACGTCACAAATACAATTTGCCTCAATCTACTAATTTATACCTGTTCTAGAGGCCAACCAACAGCTGAATATGACAAGAAACAGATGTCCCATGGTATCCCATCCACTGGCTGGAAGATCTGTTGCTACTGAGATAGCAACCACATTACCTAGCAGTTATTCTGCTCTGTAGAGATACTCTACCCGATCACTGCTACTCCAGCTATAAAGCCATTTTGCGAAAAAAAAGATGACAACCCAAGAATCTCATCCATCATGTTCAAGTAGTGGGGATGAACAATGTATTTGGGGTTTTGTCTCTTAAACATGCAGCACAGTGGTTTGCCAGAATTTTTTAGAACCTTTTTTTGAATGCCTGTGGTGCTTCTCATTATTATATCCCTGTTCAGTCAAATTCCCAGCTTGTTCTGATAAATTATTCTTCATTCATAAATGCTGCATGGCGTTCCTCATTCTGCTTCAGTGATGACAACACTCAAGTAGAAAATAATGTTTACCAGACAAAAGCCTGTGTTGTTTTTCACTTAAGCTGCATTTTTGATCAGTTTTGAACACCTTTTAAAATAGGTAGGAGTTGAGCCCCCAGAATTATTCATATGCATCATGAAAAAGCCTGAGATCCTTCTGTGCATAAAATCTGCATCTGTCATAATACGATTTAGGTACACTCAAGATGACAGTAGCCTACAATGCCCTTCACCATTGTTAATCTGTGAAACAGCTTTTATTTTCCATTTTAAGAGGAGTAGCATTTCCTTCGCACACTTCAGCTATGGAAGCAGGAACTGGAAGGGCTACAACCTATATTAAAAACAAGTATTTTTGTCTTCTATACAATAAATAGGTATCTTTCAGAGTTCAGGGTTTTTTTACATATATGTCTTAAAGTGGAATTTCTACTGAATCCAGTCCTATGGGATCATAAGAAAGCCAAACACTGAATTTTCTGTGGTGTAATCAGCATTCATTTGCCGAGAGACAGTCAAGAACATAAGCAGGTAAGCAAACACAATTCACTCCAGTTAGAGGCAAAATGCCTTGGGAGAACATACTGATTGATTTTTTTTTTTCCTTTTTTAAATCAAGATACTGTATTTTAAGTTTGCCTGTGACCCTGAGCTCTCATTTCAAATGCCCTGCACTGTATGGCTTATTTCCTTCTATGTTTTATATGCTATGAAGGTTTCTCTCCACCTTACTATAATTACACATATTTGTGTTTGCTGCTGCTGAATGACTGACGGCTGAATGAATGGCTGTCCTCCATCAAGGCTCCAGAGTCCAGCAGGAAGGACCCACGGGTGACTTCACCCAGGACAGGTTGTGTGTAGCCAGTCTGAACGAGAGGGGAGGGAGGGTGAACCCCTGTCCTCGTGGTGTCTGCCGTGAAGAGACCTTTTGGTAATCGCTGTATTTAAGTCCTGTTTCTTCTCTTCTCTGAAGCACTACTGTTACCTTATTGATCTTCCTTCTTGCCTGGTAAAAGAATCCACCCTCAGCATCATAAATCGATGGCAAACTGGGATGTGGATGCTCTCAGCAGCGATCGGGAAGGGAGTCAAAAGCCTAGAAATCGTGCTTCTGTAAAGATAGAATTTCCCTGTGTCCTTGTGTCACACTCTGTCACATCCCCTTGGTAAACAGCATATCCCATGATTGACCATGGTCATGAATTCCCATGATTTACCTGTCTCTGCCCATTCACCAACCAGCTTGTGTAAAACATGCGAAGAGCTGTGGGACCCGGGATCCCGCTGACTCTCAGCCTTGTGGGAGCAGCACCTACCTGCACATTCGTTCCTGCTGAAATGAGCCTTCAACTTTTTATGTAAAATTGAGTAGTGTCAGGAGGAGGTCACAGCTGCCCACCCCAAAATGGCCTATATCCTCTGATTGTCTCACTCTCCAAAGAGTTTGAATCTCCTTAGGCATAAGAGGAAACTGAATTTGATCTCCCTCAGCTATGGAGAATGCCCTAATTATTAAGGTATCATATACATAGGGGAGACATCTCACGTGGCGGTGCACATACTTGCTTTACTCTGGAAGAATTTACATTTTAAGACAATAAAGTAACTCTGTTTCTATATCAAGTTAAGCACACACTTAAGCTCTAATTTTATTTTTTATTGTACAATTTTTTGAAGTCTTGATCCTAATCTTTTTGTTCATTAATAAAAATATTCTGAGCTGGATTGCTTAGCAGCCTTCTGCTATTAAACTAGAGATGTTCCAGTATTAAGGCATTGTCAGAAGGTTAGGAGGAAAAAGAAGTGACCCACAAATAAACATAACCAAAATGCATAGGTGAAGCTCAGGGCTTTTTTCTCAGTCCTTTAAAATATTTTTGTAGGCACCCTCCATAAGAGGTGTGCTATTGGACTCACCTGGCCCAGCTCAGTTCAAGCAACTCAGCAATTGCTTGCCTTGAATTCAGAGTCCAGCTCATAGTAGTGAAGGGATTTACAGGACATGCTCCTCTCCTGTGGGGTTGCTCTGTCACAGTGGGCTTGTTTTTCTCTAGTCTTCCCTTGGAATTTGGCCGGCTTGGGCAGCTACTCTGTGGCAATGCAGTTGTGGTGCTAAAGGGCTGTTCCCTTTTCCTGCTGCATATATTTGCTTTGGTAGTTGTGTTTTGTTTTCTCCTTCTTTTTTATATTCTGAAGTTGATGGGAAGTTCTCCCAAGGTCCCGTACATATTTAATTTCCCACTGTTTTTTTAATTTATATCGCACTGAGAAACTAAAGAGGCATATCCTGAATTAAGCTGACTGCATCAGATTACACTGGTCAGCCTTTTGGGTGTGTCTAATTAATTTGGGCTGTAATTTGCAGAGGCTGCACATCCTAACAGACGCCAGATGCCATTTCCTATTGTTTTGCCCTATTGTGCTGCCCGAGAAGTCAATGATTTCCTTCGAAAACTGTATTCCCTTATGTTTCTGTTTAACTCCGCGTGAACAGCTTCCTGCGCTGAAGCAGGAAGAAATGGAAATGCGCAGGGAGGCCGTAGTGCGCCCAGAGCATCTTGCTCGGTAGCATGGCAACCCGCCCTGGTGCGGCCATGGAGAGCTTCCATGCGATCCTTTCACCCGAAAGCAATGCAAAACGGGCACTGGTCAGCGTCCCTTCAGCCCTCCCGTTCACAAGGCTGTTGAGCCTTGTGCGTTGCCCCTTTGGGCTAACTGCTGAGAAACCAGTTTCCGCCCTGAACACCCAGTGGAGAGGCTCTGGTGGAGGGCGATGCCCACTCAGGGCTGGGAGCTTTGACTTGCTGTCTCCCAGGGCTCCTCTCTTGACTGGCAAGGAAGAGGGAGACCAGTTTCCTTCGTCTTCAGGACTATGCCACTCATGCTGCCCCCAGAGACTATGCTTTAGAAATGCTCACAGCTTCAACACTTGCTTAGCTCATGTTGTCTAAAACCACATTTCTGGTAGGACATCACCATCTAGTCTTGGGCAGTGACCAGCTTAGGGAAAACACTGAGCCAAGCTCTGACTGGTGCTTCAACAGCAATCCTACGAGTCTCAAGCGCTACTCAAAGCTGCATGGCAGGCAGTAGAAATGCCTTGAGTATTTTGGAGGGGAAGAAGCCTCGCTGTGTGCACGCCTGCACCTACCATAATGTGGGTGATACAGCAGTTTAGGGGATGCCTGCTCCCAAAACAGGGCAAAAGATCCCCGTTTCTAATTTAATTTCTACCCCTGGTTTACTGTAAGAATTGACACCCTTCCCTGATGGTTCCTTTCATTCTTCAGAAAAATGGATATAATGAGACTTCGAGGCAGTGAACTGATGGTTAAATAATTAATGCCACACAGAGTTTCTGAGGATGGTGTGCCCAGCATTCAGTGAGTGGCATGAACTATTGCCATACTGCTACGCGTTTTGCAGAGTTCAGCTTTGGGTGGCATACTGCTAAAAATACTGCTTGCCAGTGCATGTCAGAGGCGGAAACCAAACCCCACTCTTCTGGCTCTTTTTACAATATCCCACCAACTGTAGAAGGTGATGACTCCTCGTTACCTCTCCTGATAAAAGGACAAGGGGACATAAGAAAAAAAAATTACTTATTAAAACAGCAGCCTCCAATCAAAGAAAAGAGGAGAAGAGCTCTTTTTTTTCCCCCCATAGAGTATACAGACAACCTGTGGCATTCCTTGCTGCAGGCCATTAGATGTCATTTCAAAAATGGGTGGAGAAGGTCAGAGAAGAAAGTTGTACTGAAGGTTGTTAAATACAACAGCCAGTGCTCAGAGCCACTGCTCATAGAGGCAGAGAACAGCCTAAAGACATGTTGCCATATCATTGCCTCATTCTTAAACCTTTCCCCAGACACTACTAGAGATGAGTATTGGACTGGGGAAGAACCTCTGACCTGACCGAATATGCCAATTCCATAAAGTAATATTTATTACCCAATACTGAATAAGCAAAAAAAAAAAAAAAAAAAAAGAAAGAAAAAATTGGTATCACCTGACAGAGTCCATGCTGTAACAAAACCTATAAGGATCAGAAGGAGAAGGTGAGTCTAACCTTGGGTTGATTTTCTTCAGTTTGTTTAGTGTCAAATGCCCTTGACTGCATGAGTAACTATGACTGGCCTTACACAGCTGCTTGTTTTACTGTTCGGAGTAGGACGTAATACCACGTTGAGGATGAAATAAACCTTCCAGTGGGAAGTGCCTCATGATCTTTTCATCATCTTTCATTTCTTCTTTGTAGCATATAACTGTTCATTATTGTTGTAAGGGTTAATTAGGCACAAGTAATGCTTTTGTGGCAAATTTGTTTTCATTAGTCAATAATAATTTAATTTTTTTTCAGGTGGCATCTTGTATATAATCCCTTATTTCATGTCAGAAGCCCTGGCTTTTCTAACCATCAGGTGTAGTTGCTACTAAGAGTGGTTTTTATAGTGTTTTGTCATTGACCTAACAGAGGTTAATTGATGTAGGAATTACAGGAATAAACTGCAAGAGAGCACCTGAGATTAGCTTTGAAGCTGAAGAATAGCAGGTGTTCTGGGTAAACCTACGGATGGCTTGCTGAAAAGCAGTATTGAATTCTTCCCTGGTTTTCATTTGGAGAGATCAGCCGCAAACCTACACGTGCTTACTGAAGCACTATATCTCAGTTCATCCTTGTGTTTTTAAGCAATAATTTTGGAGGCTGCAGATTTAGGAAAGTAAGTCAAAAAACCTTTGTCTTTTATGTTGTGGATGCAGTTTTACAAAAGACAGTTGTAAAAAGGAAATATAAGTAGAGGATAATGTTATACCAAAGATATATGCTCCCCAAGTACAAAAATTATCTCCATTGAACTCTACTAAATATATCCCTAGAGGAATAAAAGAGCTTTAAAAAGGCTACATGGGGTTTTTTTAACCCCAAAGGTGAATCATATGGGTGTGAATTGAGGCATTTGCCATACCCAGGTTTTGCTTGCAAATCTATGCCAGATCATCTCCACCATCATGAAAAACTTCTTTTATCTGCATGGAACACGGATTTACATTAAACCCTTTGGTAATTTTTTTTTTTAGGTAGTGGCCACTGAGAGTGATAGGAAGAGCAACTGAGATGATACTAGAGAAGACTGGAAATTTTCTACTTAACTGCCATTAACTTTGATCTCACCAGGATCAAATCTTATGTCAGGTACAGCTTGTGAGGGAAAAGGGCTCCTGTGTATGTATGTGTATGTGAGTAAAAATTTTCATGACCGAGAAAAAAACAATTTTTTTAAAGCCTTTCAAATAAAAAAGAGGTTTTCCAAAATTTCTCATGAGCCATGCTCCTGTTTTCCACGCTAAGTGTTGATTATTCATTGAGGGCACGATGTCAGGAGGTGGGTGGTCACAGTGCAATCCTTTGATGTGCAAAATTTCATGCAGTTATTTGCACAGCAAATGATCTTATCTAAGAACCAAGAAAGGAAAAAATTGACATTGAGATCAAACCTTAAATGGTAAATCTGGACAAATTCTGCCTTTGAGATAAAAACTTCTCAAATACGTTAGAGAATATTTCCACAGGGAAAAAAAATAAATTACTTTCAACACCTCAGACTGTGCCATCCATTGCAAAGGCCAGGAGATCACACCTTAAAGCAAAGTGCTGGATATTCGTAAGCTTCCTATAAATAAGAGTTTAGAGCAATTCGCATGTAGACTCTCAGTTAACCACATTAACAGTAAGTAAAATGGAGGCCAACCAGCATTCAGAATCGCCCTGACCCAAATTTTCAGTGAGGGTCAAGTCTCTACACTTAAGCTTGCGGTGAGGTC
>NW_010551332.1:0-32047 GCF_000687285.1 Phaethon lepturus | reverse complement strand
GAATGCGTCTGCCCGAAGCTCACATGTGGCACTTGAACCAAGCTCCCATGTGCGTTAATGGCCACTCTTTCATTTTGTTTCATCTGTACAGATGAAACACGGAGACAATACAGCCTGCTGTAATGCAGAACTGCTTCAGGCATCCACAGTCCCGCTTCCTACTGGGTGCATAAGCCTGTTGGGCAACATATTCCCATGACTATGGGCTATGCACAGCTTGATACTTCTTTTATTGGCATGGATATCAGAAAACCACATGTCATGGGGCTCGCTGCCATCTTCCACTAGGCTGAAATTATCAGGGAGTGTCTCAGAAACTACAAAGGGGTCCAAATTATATGGAAGACACTTGGGTAAATCTGGATGCTTGGATAAATCTGGATCCTTCCTGCTGTCCTGGGGAGCAGGGGGGAAGGCCTGTTTTAAGTATTTCTTGAACAGATTTTATCTTCCCAGTCCTTTGGGACTTGAAGAATATATGTAGCTGGCATGTGGTAGAAGGATTTACTGCTGATGAGCAAATAAAGATGTTGCAGACATCAGAGCTGTCACACAGCAGTGGAATGAGCTCTGGTCATGAAGCATTCATGCAGCATATGAAAAATTTTGATCTGAGAGTTGTTCTATTATTTATTCATATGCTTCTATGCTTCCCTGGACTGGGGCTGTATTTTTTAGAAAGCTGCCTTGCTCTACAGCAGATGTTCTGTGGCACAGAACTAGAAGCATTGACCTTCTTTGCTTGAGAAATAATTGGGTTTCGGATCAATTTTTTTTTTTTTTAGTGGGAAGGCTACTTGTCTGATCAAACGTATGTATCTGTTTAGCAAAATGTCTGTTAGAGTAACTAACATTGTCCCAGTACAAGTGTGTAAAGGGAAGCTGCAATTTTTTCAAAGCACTCATCCAACACAGGACCCTTCTGGTATAAATGTAATTTATGACCATTCTTCTCACCAATAAAGCATTTTTTTGAAAAAGAAAACAGGGGCGGAGGTTTCACTGCGAAGGTACCAGTGGCTCTCTTAAAACACTTTTTGTGCAAAGAAGTACACCTTTTTTGTGAGAACTGAAAATTTCTTCTGCATTCAAAAGCAGCAGAAACACCTAAGAGCAAGCTGCAGCGGCAAGGCCTGTTTGCTCAGCTCTGCTGTGATGAGCTCTGTGGATGCTGCAAGACAGGTACAAGTGGCTAAAAGAGAAATTCTACTGCATTTTTTTTTCCCCTTTTCCCTTCTTCTTTGTGCTGCCCAATTTTGTTCCACATAAATAAGCCCGTACTGCTGGGAGCTGGGGTGAAAGGGGCTCTGAAACATCGTACACAGAAAACAAATGGCTTGCGGATGCAGTGAGAGAGGTGTGACGGTGGCTGGTTTTTGGGAGCATGCGAGGAGGTTCAGAGCCGACGCCATGCTGCTGTATGCTTCGGGCATGTCTGACCTGATACCAACATGGCTTGCAAATGGGGTCACACCCTGCCTGCCTGTTCTCTGTGCCTACTACGGACAGTGTTGTGGTGCTCTTTGTACGGCGGAAGCATGAAAAAGCCAGCTGTGGCCGTACACAAGGTGCCAGGGAGGGCACTTCTAATAGCAGCAGTATCCATAGGATCAGCAGAAAAAGGATGCCTAACTCTCTGGTACCCTTGAGATCCAGAAGGGCGATGAAACACATGCTAATAACCACCGTATGGGACTGGTTCTGCAGGAGAGGACCAATCTTCTCAGCGCACAGAGAAACACAGGCAGAAAAGGGACCGTTAGAGATTCTCAACCTGTGCTACTGACAAAGAACGTTTCCCTTTGCTGCTGCTGCTTTCATTAAAAGAAGAGCTATTATCCTCAGTTTTTCATGATAAAGACATATCCTTTACCGAGATCGGTGAGGATGCAATATTCTAGTGTGGAATGAATCGCTGTGTGCAAGTCCCCGTTCCTCTCTCTATTGACAATAGGGGAGCCACGATAATTAGTGCAGCTTGACGTCTAACTTCTAGACAGCAAGAAGTGGGATGAACGATACCCAGGGCGCAGAAATCATTCCAGGTAGACCAATGACAGCTACTGGATTGCCAACGCCCTGTGCCAGCTATCATTAAAACACACATCCCCGCCCAATATTTTACCAAAGTGGAGCACAGCCTTCTGAAAATGAATCAGTGCAGTGTGTCTCGTGGGTAGTAGTTGGAGAAAAGGCCTGAAGGTCTAGGATGCTCTCTCACAGAATGACTTACTTCTTCAGAATTAGTAAAATCTTGAGCTGTGGGAAGACCAAGGGGAGATGTTGGGGTGTGATTTTTGCCGCTGACAGATAATAGAGCAAGGGGTTTCAATTCAGTGCCCTCCCTTGTGTCTGTGAACCCCAGAAAACCAAGGGTCACAACCGTTCTGTTTTTCAGCCTCTTACCCACTGTATTTCTCCTCAACAGTCATTTATCTGTGTCTGGCTTCTCAGCTGGTCCATTTCAGAGTGAAACGGTTGCTGGCAGCTTGTAAAAGAATCTGGGTCCCACGCCAGCCTGCGCAGGAATTAAGACCCTGACAGCAGAGCCCCACGTTGTTGGTGGCTTTCAGAGGGCAACGAATGTCATCTGTGGGCCCAACTGCCTCAACAGATGCACATTCCTGTCAGTCAGCTTTGGTTCACATCCACACTTAGCTTGCAAACAACGCCTAATGCCGATGGCCCTAGACATGCAGCTATGTGACCTTCTGGTCACTTGTGTGGACCGAGCCATCCTGGCATCTGTGAAGCTGGGAGTCACGATAAAGCAGGCGTCCTCCTCAGTAATCTGCTGCGACACTTAATCCTGCATTTGTTTCTTGCTTGCTTACAGCAGCTGAAGCGGGCGTTAAGAGCCCCCCGCGCCTGCGGCACCGGAATCCGGAGCCGCGCTTCAACGGCGTTGCCTCCTCCCAGCCCGCGCCGCAAACTGCTTGGCAACGTCCAGCGCTGAAGTAAGCCGATACGCCCGGTACGAACGCCGCACACGCTCAGCGTTTCGAAGCAGGGCCCTCTACGGAACGGACAGAACAACTTCGCCAGCGTTATCCTTCAAATCTCCCCAAAGATGTGTGCTCCCCTGCACACCGGCGCGGTGTCCCGGTGGGCCCAGCTCAGCCGGGGGCTGGTGGCAAGGCAGGCCGGAGAGGCTCCCGCAGAGGCGCGCTGCTGGGCTCCAGCCATGCCTCCCTGCTCTCGGGCAGAAGCTCGCTCCACCAGTCAGAGCGCACTAGCGTCAGCCCCCGCGGAGACGGCAGACCGCGAGCTAGGGGAGGGTGAGGGTGGCACTGGGACTCGCTGGAGTTTAATGCACTATATAAGGTAGCAGCGTTTTTTTGACCCTTATCATGCCCGCCATGGTTCTGTAGAAAGAGGCAGGACACATATAGTGTTTTACACTGAGATGAAGTCCTTCTGAAACCTAGCTAATTAAGCTTGTGCTGTGTTCCAGTCTTGTTACGTCTTTGCTATCAGTGCACGTAAGATAGTGGCAAACACCAAAACCAACAAGGACAGGTGTAAATAATTATCTAATTTAGTCTTGTACTTGAATGCTTTTTATTTATTCACTCATTTTTATTCCCTCCTTCTTATGCGTGTTTTCTCAGCTGTGCATTTTTTCTTAAAATGCCATTGCCCATTGAACATCACCCCAATTAGAAGAAAGGGGAAGAGTTATTTTTCAAGCACTGTCAACACTTCTGAATTTTCCCCTGAGTTTTGTAGATTTTAAATTCACAATTTCCTAAGCTTAAAATATTTTCTTTAAAACAATCTTCATATAGCTACAAAATGCTCTTGGAAACAGAATGAGGTATCAATGGTATAAAACCAGTCAATACACTGAAATATGTATTTTCCCCCTACCATCAGTTATCTTACATGCTGTTGGCACTTGGTCTAGCTAGTGTGCTTTTAGCTAAAATACCCTAGATAACAA
Organism: Phaethon lepturus; assembly: GCF_000687285.1. NCBI lineage: Eukaryota > Metazoa > Chordata > Aves > Phaethontiformes > Phaethontidae > Phaethon > Phaethon lepturus. The sequence continues at coordinate 28,104 of NW_010551332.1, read as the reverse complement.
ATGCGATTTTAATTGACATGTCCCTTTCAAAGAGTATTCTGGTTGAGTGTGTGCAGTAAAGCTGTCCATTACAAAACATGGATGGGCAGGAAAATTGCCACCTCAGGGACTAGATTTACAAAGTTTTTACAATTCCCTGTTTTACACAATGTAATACTAATGTGAGCTAGAGCCGTGAGCTTACATTAAGGCGTCACTGGTTTGCACATCCGTGGCCATACACATGCACAGATTAAACTTCTAGTGTGTGCTGGTATCTAGAAATAGCAGTAGTGGCATTGACGTACAGGAAAATGAATATAGTCTTGGGTGTTGATAATGTGGGAGCTTCATGACTGAAATCTGCTTTTTTCCTGCTAATTCTTCTTCTCTTTTACTAAAAGTCTTGAAATTTCCACCCTCTTTCACAGGAACTGCTGATCATAGAGGAAAATCGTCTCCAATAGCACCAAACTCTTGATAATAGTTTTCCCCAGATGTTTCACAGTACACGCCCTGTGTAAGAATGTTAGCCTCCTCAGTTCTTAGCGGATGGAGCCCCTTCGGTGAAGGGGTTTGACCGAGGTCATGCAGCAAGTCAGCCAGGCAACAAAAAAACCCAGAAAACAAAAAGAGTGTAAAAGTGCAAGAGATATACAAAGTTCCTCCATGTAGCTGATGTTAAAACTAGGAGACATCAGCACGGTAATTCTCAAGGCTGTAATGAATTCCTCGTTCCCAGTGTTGCAAAGGAGAGTGCAGGTTGAATCCCAGAGGTAGATTCATGCCTTGCTCATTCAGAGCAGCTTAACTTCAAAGGCAAGGAGCAAAACCTGTGTGGTTCCACCTCTGCCTTCTCTTGCTGTACTTTCTTGCTCAATTCATTTTTTTCTCCTAAGAGGTGGATAAGAGGGTTGTTGATATATTGGCAACAGGAGAAATCCAACGCAGCCAGCTTATAGATTCTGACTTTTCAAGACGTCAGGTTCTTTTAGAGAGACAGATATAAATATTTATACTTGTTCTTTTGGTTATCACTGAAATAAAGTTGTCCAAAGTTTGGAGTGCAGTAGGGCCTGAGAGAGCTGAGAAAGCTCAAATAAGATGGACCGATGTGATTTTAGTTTTTTTAACTACCACAGCTCTAGTAAAACAAATCAAATACAGCTTTAAAACTTCCCTGCTTGAACTTCTCCTCTTCCTCTTCGCTCTCCCTGGGGTTTCTGTCTTAGAGCTCTTGAACTGATTTGTTGAGACAGATCAAAGTATAAAGTATTTCTCAGCTGGTCTTATATCTGTCACTGGATTCTAGTGGCAGGAGACAGGCAGCTCATTACAACTGGGAGAGCGCTCCTGTGAAACCAACTTCATCACAGCTGGTAAGAAAAAATAAGATTCTCCTGGAGCCATAGTTCAATCTCACCATCACAGAAGTAAATTATTTTAGAATGAATAAATAATGCCACACCGCTTCTCATTAGGGTATGAGGCTGAGTATTAACATGACGTTAAATACATCTGAACTGTACTGTTTCTGTCTGGCACTGTGAAGCCTTTGAAGTACATCTTGGGTTTGTCCGATTTCAGGCATGTTTCCCCTGTGCTGCTTCCTTTTCTTCCCTCTTCAACAGTGCTTTAGTGAACACAGAGGATGGGGAGGGGGTTATGTACCTTAACAGCCTGTGAAACTTTTCCAGGTGCTGACTGCATTTTGTGAGTCACCAGGAAGTATTGGGTCTGGGTACGTTTGCAGGGTGCTCATGAACATGGTTATCTGAACCCAGCTGTTGGCTCCTTGCTTTTTCTGAAAGGGCATCATGGAGGCATGCATGATAGCACTTGCTTGTTGGAAGTCCAAAATTTTGGCTTTTTTTTCAAGCAATATAGTAGTCTGTCTGGGGAACATTTCTGACCAGTTCTCAGAGGGCTAGTAAAAAGCAGGAAACTCTGAACCAGGCAAAGTCCAGGCCTGATGGCTGTGAGCTCCATTTTGAGAGAAGCTCAGAGCAGGCAGGTGAGCAGGCTGCTTCTTGATGGAGACTGTGTGTGAGTGGTCTTCTGTCAGACAAGGAGCAGGACAAGCTTTCTGCCTTTGACACCTGCCCTTCTCCTTTTCCCAGCACTGTGTCTACACAAGCCCTTAGCAGTCCCCAAACAGAAAAAAAACCCCATGTTGTTTTAACCAGGGTCAATGCCATGGTTTGCTCACAGCTATGCAGACTTTATAGGTAAGGCAGTGGGAATGATGACTCCATTCAGCAGCAAAGCTGGTCTGTGAAATTATCCCCTGAAAGAATTTTAATCTCAAGAAAGTGGAAAGAGGAGAAAAAAGAGAAGGGAAATGACCCAGCTAAGGTGACAGTCCAGTGGCAGTGATAGGAATGGGTTTCAGGTCTCCTGACTCCCATGAAATCATGCCCAATTTTGAAACATATCTGAGGTGCACATGGCTTTAACAGGTCAACTGAGACACAGCATGTAGGAAGCAGAATGGAAGTACCTTTAATTGGAAAGAAACTCTCCTCCTGAGGGTTTGTGCTTATGTTTCTGCTTAAATGCAGCATGGTACATGTTGGGGCTCTTTTCCTCTCCTTTTCCTTCACATAAGACAGAAGAGAGACAGAAAAAGGTATGTTCCTTGAGAGAAATGTAGCTATATTACATGTCAGCTGGTGATAATTTTTTGAGTGGCAGGACTGGCCATTTCAGACAGGTAAGGTTAAGAGCACAGGATATATCCTGGGCAATGAGGCAAGAGGTACCGGTGCTGGCAGATGAGCTAATCTGGCCTAGGTGTGCATGTGGCTCCATTTAAAGCCAGTGCAGCTGTCCCATCTAGCCAGATGCTAAACTTTGCTCAGGCTCTGCAGAGTAAGTCAAGATGTGGGATGGAAGTGAGGGCAGATCCAGAGTTCATCTGCTAAAGGAGAAGGTTGAGTGTGGACAAGAGAAGGTAAAGGGGTAAGACAGATTTCCAAAGCTGAGCTGTCTGGCCCTTGTATTGCTGCTGGGGAACGGGGGGATAAGCACTTGTGGAGCCAAGTCCATCACACAATAACTTTTTCTCTAATTGCCCCAGCATTCATCTTGGCAGCAGCAGCCTGGTTTCCTAGACTTGTGGTATACAAAAAGCGGACAGTGATTTACAGGGTGAAAAATGAGACACGGCTTGCTGCTTTACCTATGCCATCTTGTATGCTGAAATTTTAATAAGTGTACCATAAAATTGGGCAATTTTTGGCCAAGTTCTTGGAAGACAGAGCAAAATAAGGCTGTGTCTTGTAGTACCCAGTGTACTACACTCCTAGGTCCTCTGGAAAGGAAGGACCAACAGAGGTGTGACATGAATGTATACTCCTGAAGAAGGGCTGAAAAACACCACATTCCCCCCCCTCCCCTGTCTCAGCAGGCCTACTGTGAAATTAAATTTCCCCAACAAGGCAAGTTTTGAAAAACATGAAGTACATGAAGTCTCCTGAGGAGGCTGTATTTGAAATTTGTGTCCTCAGTTTGCTGTAGTTCAACAGCATGAGAGTGGGTTTCATTGGGATTTCCTGTATGCTAATGTCACTCTTTGATAGCTCATTCATCTCACCTTTCCATGATGCTCCCACATGGACACATATATCAAGGGGCTTTGTGGGGCCCATGAACATAGTCAATGTCCTTGTGGGTACATTTTAAGCACGTGGAATAGCTAAGCAGAAATACAAGCATCATGAAAGTCAGTGGTTTTTTTTGTGTAAATACAAACCTAAGCATGAAAACAGAGGAAATATGGCCTGAAAGGGGCCTTACGTGTCAAAGAATCCTGTCCAAAGCAGTGTGTCATCCTCTTGCTTTCATCCATGGATGACTATAAAACCATATAGACATTTTGCCCCCCTGCTCCTGTGTGCATGGTTTGGAGCCATGCCCATACAGACCTCCTGATCTCCAAACATCTGGCAAGATTTTCTGAAATGACTGTAGTATAGAGAGATTTGAGCTGGTATTAAACACAGATGGTGTAGCCTCTATAGCAACAGGAGTTGATCCAAATCTCTGTTTTTCTGACTGTGTTTCATAGTTGGTGTTCAGCTACCTCAAGGACGCCATTTTAAGTAACTGAGCTGGGGAGTTTGAGGCTTGAAAAAGCTATGTCAGGAGCCTGTACCCATATCATGCATTTTTGTTTGTCCACAACCACTTTCCCAAGCTGAGGATTGACCTATACGCAGCACCCTGTTGTTTCCTGAGCAGTTCTTGCCCTACAAGTACTTTTACAAGTGGCTGAGGAAGGGAACAAAGATATAACTAGCAGCAAATGTGTCAGTGTCCCTACTCACTGCCACTGCAGTCTTACAGGAATGTTCCAAAACCAGAAAGAGATGGACAAACATCTTATTGTATTATCATGCTTTTGCTCATGAACTAAAACTTTGATCAGATGTACCTCACAGATGAACTCTTAAGAAACACAAAGTCTCTATTCGACAAACATTCTTGAGTTTTGCTACTATTTCAAGGGAACTTGGGCGTGATCTTCTCTGATTAAGTCTTGGCATTATTAGGCACTAGCTGTGGATTACTTACAGTCATTGGTGATGGTGATTGGGCAGCTGCATATAATTGATCTTCCTGATAACCTATATCTCTTCCTCTAGAAGGAAGAAAAAGAGTGGTCTTGAGCAGACTGTTGGTAATCAGTCCTGGTAAGTACTAACTGCAGTTGCTACTGTAATTCTGGTATGTGAGAAGTTGGGATTGTTTTGGACTGGTTTCCATGTTGGTGCAACAGAGACAAGCTTTTCCTACTGTACTGAACAGGAGTACTGTATCAATCATTTGGTTAATTTTGTAAAATGCTCTGAAGGGGATAATGTGCATGCTGGGGAGATCAAACTGTGAGCAGTGGTATGAAGTTCTTGCATATCCCAAAGCTCTTCCCTGAGTCTTCCCAAATTTGGGTCCCTGCCTTTTTCTCCTAGGTCCCCAGTCCCCCCTATTCCAGCTCTCACAAACCCTCAATACAGAGTACTGCTCTAATCCTACTACTGCATAGCCTGACTCTCAGGTCAACCCTGTTTCCTTAGTCCTTGAGCTATTTACTATGACACTGAAGCTCTTGCTCATACAGACCCTACCTGCTTGCTCCCATTTATTTAGCCTCAACCCAGCTGCTGGGCAGAGCAACTGGCTGCGGAGGGATGCTGATGTCTGCAGAGATGGTAAATGCACTGTAGCTGTGATGATAGACTGGTGGGCTTGGCCACACAGAAGTGTCTGTGCAGTAGTTCTGTAGGATGGGTGCTAAATAGGATCCACCACTATGTCAGCAATATGCGTGCTTAACATGAACATTGCTGTTTCTAGAAACGTTCTCACAGTGGTGACCAGTAAAAAACTGGTATAATCTCTTTTGTGAGCAATATTTACTGCTTAATTTTTTTTTTTAACCTTTTGAATGCTGGCCATCCTAAGCTTTTCACTATAGGGAATGGCCAAAGTAGAAGCAGAGCTTTCACTTTTAAGTACATATAATTTTGACTCTTCCTGTGATTTTTACCTGCTGCTGGCAGAGAGGAGATTAGCAAAGGATATAAAAAGAATTTTAAAGCTGGCTTTTTTTTTTTAAACCCATAACAGTAGATACAACTATGGTCTGCCAAAGCTGCATGATTTTTGTTCTTCATTAGTATGTGTGAGTGTACAGAAAACAAAAGGAACAAAAAATGCTACCACCTAGTAGCAGATCCATCCTCCAGGTTATCACACTCCGGTAGTATTTTCCAAACTTGTTTGGTTTTTTTGGATTTAGGAAGGTGCAGTATCCCACTCCCATATTATACAAGCACTAGTGTGTGCTAAATTAACCCATCAAAAGAGAGTGGCAAGTCCCATAGTTCAGGATGACTGGAGCTAATTGACATGTGTTGGAGGTTAAGGTGGAGGGTGGTAATATTACAGCTTGCTTGTTCTCTAGAAAGGAAAACATGGGTGTGAGCTTTCTGAGAAGTTGCATTGCTTCCCTTAAGAGCAGCTTTTTTTTAAATCATATGAAATGAAACTGTGGGATTCTTTGCCACATGCTGCTGTTGATGACCACAATTTATAGGCAAACTCCTGGAAGAAAAAATTTATAACATTTAGACAAAGGCATTGCCTCTGGTTTGGAAAGTCCCCTGAGCCTCAGATCCTGAGATACTGGAAGTGTATCATGGAGAAGGAATAGGATATGTTTTCCCAGTCTTACACTCTTCCTAAAGTGTTCCCAGTCGGGCTCAGTCAGAGAGAGAATTAAGTGCTGGACTGACTTTGCTCTGATTCAGTAGAGCCTATTTTCTTATTTGGTCTCTTCAGGTACCAGCTTATTGTTTAACTGGCAGCAAGACCTTTGTTCTAGGTGAGATAACATGATATGAATCTTGATACATACCCCTTTTTGCTAATGCATAATTTTAAGACTTTATTAATGTTGTCTTCTGTGCCTGTAAGGCACCTAGTGAAAAATATATGAAACACTGTTTCTAACCAGGCCCTTTCAAAAATGATTATTTACCAGGTTATGAATCTGAAAATTATTCTCCCAATAATACAGAATGTCTTGTTTAGATAATATAGCCATATGGATGGTTAAGAGCTTCACACATCCAGACTGATTAAGGTGGCAGCTGATAAAACAGGACTTGACCTATTTCAGACCTCATTGTATTTTTGCCCTGGGTAGCAAGCAAAAGTAATTTAGTTTAAATCACGTTGCTTTTTTTCAACTTCACTCCTAGCCCTTATGTTCTACCCAAATCAATAAGAGGGAGAGTCTCTAAACAAGATCCTGTTAAAACAGTGACCTTACACTTCAGCACTCTTCAGGTAGGTTTAATAAGTCAAACAATTGTTTCTCTGAGGTGTTTTGCCTCTGTGCAGACAACTGGCAGATGCAGTTAGCATTGAGTTCGGAGACTTTTCTCGTAGACACCAGCAGCAATCTGAGGAGTCACCTTTACACAAATTTGTATTGGATAAAACTAATATGCAGGAACTTTGTCATTTTGCAGGCTTATTTTAAAACATTCAGAAAGTGGTTTATGTCAGGATATGGAAAGTCATACTGAACTTCTGCTGTGCAAGGGCCTGAAGTGTATCCAGTCAGAGATTTCCCAGCAGACTGTTCTCATTCAAAAGTGGCAATTCATGAGAGGTTAAACTAAGTTCTGGTTTGAAAATAATAAAACCCCCAAAACAAACACCACCACCACTCCAAAACTTGAACAGAGCTCTGTGAAAATAGGGGGAGTAAAGAATAGACTTCAAATTTTGTCTTCAAATACATTTGGCCTAGAATTTTCAAATTGTGGGTTGTAATAGAGGAAGTTGAAATAACAATGTTGTCCTTTGCTCTTTTGAACTGAATAGTTTGGTCTGGACCTTTGAGGGGGGGTTGGGTCATTCTTCATTTTATGGCTTTTTTGGTTTTGCCACTTGTGTTGGGCTCTCTTCTTTTTTTATAACTTAAATGAGGGGTTTTGTGGAGCAGAGACAATGTGGAGATCTTTGAGTCCCTTGTGTAAAGTAGAATTGTATTTCTGCCCAGGTAAGAGGGATAACTATCTAGGACATGCAAAAGCTGTTGTCACCAAAATGGAGGGCCTTCATCTGGCTCTTCTCTAGGTGGAAGTTTTCTTCATGCAAGAGAAGCAGTGAAGGTGAAGCAGGGACAGACAGAGCTCTTTTGGGAGGGAAGAAAGAGTAGAGAAGAGGGAGTAAGTAGCTGTGCAGGACATGATTGTACCCCAACCTCCTTTCTTAACCAGGAAATCTGCATCTGGGTGATGCAATTCAAGGACGAACTCTTCTGGTTGTCGTGACTTTTGTAAAACAAGACTCACATTTCCTGTTTTTCCTGCACAAGGTTACCTGGGGTCCTCCTGGTTGTACCTTTGCACGTCAGGTGAGAACTGGGGTTCCTTGTCATACAACTGTCCTATGAGAACTATTGTTTTCTGTAAATCATCTAGGTTATGTCCTTAGGTATTCTGTATAATAGACATAAAGCAGAAAATTATATTCTGTTTCTTATCCAACTGTCTGTGTCACAGAAAACGAGTGTGCCTGTAATTGGGCATGAAGTATTTTAAATTGGGCCATCAAACAGACTGCATCTGTTGTTCTCCTTATTATCATTCATTACACATAACAGCCACTGATGTTGTGTTTTCATTAATTTTTCTATTAACTTTTCACCATCAATGTGATTAAAGATTCATTAATCTGAAGCAGAGTAAAACAACCTGCCACCACCCCCCAAAACTGAGATCAGATAAAAACCATCCTGCATATAATATTAGGCAAAACTGATTCAGCCTTATAAAAATGAGTTATCTCTGAAATCAGATATCTGAGCAAAGGATTAGCTGTTCAAATGGTCAAGCTAAACATGACATAATCAGGATTAACTTTGCACCTCCTTCTCATTTCACTTTTCCCATCTGTGATTTCACAACCCTTTAGATGGGAGCTTAACTTAGATAATTGGCAGAAGATAATTGGTACTATGTATTTAATTTGGCCATGTAATTGGCAGACATTTCCAACTTGGTAAATTTTTTTATATGCTATGTACTTAATGTAGCAGAAGGATTTTTTTATTCCCTCGTTACAGTCTTTCAAGAAATACGTGTGAGCTCTCCTGCCTCCTACCTCTTTCTGGCTCTTATAAGCAATGTTGCCTTTAAGTTTGAAAAGTACTGTTTCTAGCAGTTTGTAAAGAATAGGAAAATGATGGAAATAGAAGTTGGAATACCTCTAGACATGGTGTGTTCAGCAAATGTAAATTTTAGGAACCCATTGGTGACTGTAGTTTCATCAGTATTATTTTGTTATAAAAAAACACAGGCATGACTGTGTCCTCAATATAAGTCCTTTTTCCCATAAACTGATTGTAAAATACCCTACTGTTAAGCCATTCTGACAGAACAGAATACAGCATAATCAGGCATGGCAATAGACTCATGTTTAAACCTGCCTTTCTCAAAATCTTCCACACTTTCTGTTAAGCTAATTTCAAATAAATGCTTTTAAGGAATCGGTGAAAGGGTTCAGATGTGCTCATGTGCTTTGAAGGCCTTGTTGTGCTTGCTGAGCTCCTCCTGTGCTTCAAGAACTGTCTGCCAGTCTCTGCTCAGTTACATGCTTACTCTCCTTGGCAGCAAAGCAAAGGTAGTTTCGATCATAATGTCCCTAATGTGAATTTAGTTTTCTTTGCAGTAACCGGTATTTGGGTTTTGATTTAATAAAGCACTCGGGCTTACTCTGGAAAACAAATGTTACTTCATGTGGTCTTGTGTGCCTTACCTAATGGAGATGGATTAAACTATGTGCATTGGAAATTGGATCACAGTCCAATTTTCCAGCTTTCCTTCACAACTGGGAAGAGACAGCTGTCCGTAAAGGAATTTGGGCAGGGATGCTAAAGACACTTGGCCTGAAGGCTGCTGGCAAAGCCCTACCTGGTTTATGTGCTTTTCCAAACACAGGGTGTGTATGTGGGTTGTCTCTGTCTGAGACCTGTGAGAGTGCAATACTTCTTACCATTCATCTGTCCCAGGAAGCATGTCATAAGTAAGGCCATAGACATAATGCATCAACCTGAAATGGCAATGCAGTGAGGAGAAGAAAGTTTGTGTTTTGGCCATAGCTGCATAAGAAAGCCAAAAGGAAAAAACTACTCAAGGTTGTACTGAATCAGTGAATTAGTCCATTTAGATGTTGTGTAGCTCCTGTACCCTAGATTTGAGCTTTGTTCCACCCAAATACTTTGTATGGGTGTAAAGGTAACTGCCATGCTTTCAGGAAAAAATAAAAAATCCTAGCCAGATCTGCTAGCCAGATGTTATTGCAGATGTGCTTCTCTTAGAGCTTCCTGACATTGTGGAGCCCACTTCTGAAGCTAGGATTTTCAAAGGGTCCTGAATTGCTTACAGGACTCTTCTTATAATCTGCTGTTACCAATAATGACCTCGCTAATACTGCCCTCCCATACCAGTTTCCAGACAGCTCACAAATTAATGCGAAGTGGTCAGCAGCTGATCCCTGAATAAGCCATGAGGTGCCCTTGATGCCTCTGAAACATGTGCAAATGCTGACTTCAATCTCTGTATGGATTGCCCTTCCTGGGAAGAGGGACCTCCAGGTCCTGTGGTTTCTACCAGCCCATTTGAAACAACATTTTAATAGTTCAACATCGTGGTTCTAGAGAAGAGTAAATTTAATTTACAGCAAAGTTGACAAAACTGTTAGGTCTACAGGCAGAAACAAGTGAGACATAAGCAAGCTTTATAGCAACTTATTCTGCGAGATATCTTTAGTTTCACCCATCTAGAAAGCTCCGTCTCTGATCTGTGTCTCTTGCAAAACTTCAGATATTGTTGCAGCTATTGTTTTCATCAACCAGGCTTAGGGAGAAGTCTCTGCTGTTTTCTCCTTGGAGAGGCCTTCAGTTTTCAGGGTTTGTAATTCATAAAGACTATTTAATTAAGGCTTCAGGGGAGGTAAGTGAGGGAACTTCTTGTTTCTTGCTTTTTTTTTTGTCCCCAGGTGTACTTATTGTCCCTGCTTAATTTTGAAAGAAGAAAAATGCTGTTGTCCTCTGGACGTGGCTGTATAGGGCCATCTTCTGGTCAGGCAATAAATAAAACTCTTTCCTGAGTGTTAATGCAGCCTTATGACTGTCTGGGCAGTAGCTTGGCAGTAAACGCTGTTTTACACAGATAAATAAATGAAACCAGTGCATGCTCAGTGTTCCTCTCTCTTAATAGAGGGTATATATGATGGTGGTCCAACAGCTTTGAGGTGATGGGTTCTGCATGGGAAAATTCGGAGGGGGGATGGTGGGGCAGACGTGATTTTTTTTTTATGCATGCAGCAGTTCTGACATTTTGGAGGCAGACCTGTCTGGATAGCAAATAAACCAGGCCATGTGAAATAACCTCAACGCTAGTGAAAAGTCTTTTAAGTCTTGGATATTTGAAAGACTGTTAGGACCAATAGTTTTAAATCAGGTTGACTAAGATCGTAATCAATTTGGTGTATATTTTTAAAATGCTAATCTTTTCTTAAGATCCTCTTAATATATACTTTAAGTGAGGTCCAGGGTTGTGTTTTTATACATGCATTTTTCATTCTGATTTTTTGAGAAAAGCACGAGACACATGTACTGGGAGTACTCAACTGAAATTTATTCAGTCTACTTGAGATAGTTAAGCACAGCAGACTTGGAGGAAAGATAAATATCTTTACCTGAATTTACACTATACTGCTAATGGTGAAGCAGAATTGTCTGGAAACTTCTTGGTTTCGTCATAATACAGTACTGCAGTAAAGACTATGTGACTAGCTCTGGCCAAGTGGAAATGCCAGAGAAGTTGATATTTTAATATGTACATTCAGGGCTTTAGTTGTCTGTAGGTACATTTGGCACACAAGCAGAGCACTTTAAAGTAAACTGGAAAGTAAACAGTTTAAGACAGAATTGAAGAGATGAGATGCAAACAAAATTGTTTACAGCTCTGAGGAAAGATCTAACACTTAGATGATGAAAAGTGAAAACACAAATTTCAGGAGGAAATAATGCAGTCAATAGAGATATTGGTTCCCCTGGAGACAAATCAGTAGTAGTTATTGGTATTGCCCTTCAGAGACAATGTCTTTTTAGTTTCTCCTGATCTTTGAAGAAAATGCACTATCTGAAAATCACATGTCCAACTGTGACCCTTTTAACAAGACTATTTGCCAGAAATGATGTGCTGTCTAAACCCTAGGTAGACCATTTAAATCTTGTACTGCTCATATTCTAGCTGTGTAAAGCGAAGCCTGGAAATTCACACTGACCAGAAATGATTAAAGGGCTTTGAAGTTGGTATCCAATTGGTGGTGTGCATAACTTTACTTGGATTGATTGCTTTTCTACGTGAAGCTGCAAATGAAGAAAAAAAAAATCTGACTTATTGCAGTGTTTTAACAGGTAGTGAAAGACTACCTAGAAAATGCTGCATCTTTTATGTCCATAAACTCACCTCTACTCCCTCATGCTTATCCATCCCCCATTCTTAAGGTTTTAGCAATTCAATACCTAAATAATTGTGTAACTTGTATCTGCAGCATAAATTCTCTATTTCACAGCTTATAAGGAGGAGCACAAAAGGACTCATGAATTCACAAAGATTATTTTTGTAATTTCATCAATTGAAAGCAAATTGATGGAACAGTTTATCCAACTCATTAAGTGAACTGACCCCTGAAGGTTAATGTGGAGCTTCTGAAAGTGTCAGAGCAATGAAGGAGGGAGGGCAGTATCAGAGTGACTACGGCATGTGCAACAACTTACTGCCTTGATGCAGAGAGAGGGCCACAAGGTGGGATTCAGTGGAATGACTTCTTTGTGTTTCCCAGCACTTCCTGAATAACAGAATAGTTTGTGCTCCAAAATATACCCCTGGTGACAGTAAGCAGCTTCTCTCACCTATTGTCTGAAGAGCCATAGAGCTTAAACCCGAGGAGTGGTACTTGTTACAGGGAAATGCATCATTCAGTGACCATGGAAGAGAGAAGCGCACCACATGTGAAACAGTAGCTGTCAGTTACATGTGGTTAGCAGGTCAACTGCAGCATACAATGAGTCTCCTCCCAACTATATCAGTTTTACAGTGATGTAATTTTACTCTCTGCATAAACTTAACTCATTTATCTGAATAAGAGGAGTAGCAAGCCAATGCCACTAATGGCATGTGCCACATCGTGGGTATTTCATGACATGTCCAACAAAATAACTTTCTATGCAGTAGATATTCAACTTGAAGTTTTCTGAGTCATCTGATATGACATAACAATGATCATCTGTCATTCACCTGGGAAATCCACTGGCAGAGAAGAGGTGTATCACTTGTTCATTTAGCCCTCTTATTCCTAAAAATACTTCTGGATCTTCCATATTGCAAAAAGGAAGCAGTAAAGAAAGTGTTAACTGTTCAGATACAGCACCTGCTTAAAAGGTTGCTGCTTCAATTCAGTTTGCGGAGAGCAGGGGTGGTGTGGGAGCAGGGAGGAGCAGGAAGGAGGCAATGTCTCCAGCTGTTTGAAGAATTCCTGCCATCAAGCATATAACTGAGGTCTGAAGATGGGCTTTGCAAAGTGCACTTCATGTTGATCTCTATTTCGCTTAGGCCCATGTTCAATGCTGACAACAAGCTGTTCTGTAGTAGCTCTTGTTATTTTCCCAGACAGCACCCTTAGGACTGCATAAATGGCAGCAACAGGAAAAAAATATTGAGAACATTATTCTCTATGTGAGTTTCTGTTGTTACAGAACTTGTAGAGTCAGGAGCACTGGGACTCATGAAAGTGTCTTTGATTATTAGTTCTTACGATTTCTTTATTTTTTTGCCATGTTGGAAATGAGCTGGAATCCTGAATGAAACATGCGTTTAAGATGATAGTATTCCCTGGAGTTTAAGGATGATGAATTGTTATCATATGCTTATCTTCATAAGATAGAAATACACACTTATTCCACACCTACATAAATAAAATTAGAGGTAGTTTACAGCCAAATCTAATTCCTAGGCAAAATCTTACAGGGCTCAAAGTAAGGAAAAATGATGAAAAAACTGATTTATTTTTCCTTAAAACCACTGAAAAAACATGGATTTCTGTTTCTCTTTTCCTCCCAGGTTTAGAAATATAGTAACATTCTCTTTCATGCAAATACAAACAAAAAAAGCACTTGTTAGTGCATCTACCTGCTTCTGTTTCCAAATGTCTCAGCTATAGTTTAAGCTAGCTTGTGATGATGTACTTATTGGCCAATATTACTGATAGCATCAGCATAACTGGCTTGAGAATTTTAGTTTTCTGCTTGCAAAAGATTTAGGGAAGGTTTATAATGCTGAGCAAGCTACTAAATCTGTTCCTGAAGACAAAGCTTTTGGCTTTTGACTTAAGTGCATGGAGTTGGAGCAAATTCTAAGGAGTGAAGGAGATGCCCTGTGTGTTGTGGGACTGTCCGTCCTCATGGGCACCTCACACTGTCCATAGTACTTCAAGATACCAGGTGACATCTGGGCTTTGACTAAACACTCAATGAGTACAGCATGGGTTTTAACTGGGCTGCAACTTTCTGTACATGCACTCCTGGTCACCTGGAAATATGAGGTAATATACTGTTGCCTAACTTACAAAGGAAGAGTATACAGTTGAGCTGTATTACCTTGCTCCTCTTGTGGCCTAATAGTGCCAAGGTAGCTTATCAGATCTTGGTAAGAAACAGGTTTTTCACTACTTAATAATTATCCATGCCCTTCTTAATGCAAAGCATGGAAAAGGGCTTGAGATTTTTTCCTGTCTCACAGGTCTTAGAGCACCTTGTTGTCTGATTGTGCTTTTACAGGTTCATTGATGTCATAGTTAGGGATGTAGTTAAATAATTATACAAAATCTTCCTGAGGCAAAAAGAGCAGACTTATCAGGTTTGACAGACACTCTTAGGCTCTTCCTTCCCAAGTTGTTTTGGGCAGGCAAATCTTTTGCTCCACGTTATTTCCATGTCAAATGAGGCTCCATATGTGCTGCTGTCCCTCTTGTGGGGCCTTGCACAGGAAGGGGCCCAAATCTAGAGCAATGGGCATGCTATTGTCTAGTCAGATGAACTGCCAGCTCACTTTTGTCATGTGGACAAGTGACTGGACTGACAGTGTGAAGATACTATTACTTGGTTTTAACCAACCTGATACTTCATTAATTTTAATCTCCTCTTGCATGTTAAACTTCTTCAGAAGGATTGTTGGCCTATCTGCATATTTATTTCCAACCCCCATCTTGCTAATTATTCAGGCTTTGTCATTAAAATTCTGTCTAACTGGAAAAAGTCCTGATGACAAATGTCTTCAGGGCCTGCTTATGCAATGGAAAGCAATTCAGAGGTTCTTGCCCTTGTACCAAAAGGGATGGATCTGAAACCAAAACTGGCATAAGTATGTCCCTAGCAGGCAGTTAACTGTCTAGGGCACAGAACTAGTCTGCTGTGCTTATGAGACTCTCATGATTGTCTGCAAAGCAGTGGCCAGGCTTGTGAGAGTCAGCCTGGAGAGCTTTTGTGGCATGTTACAGACATATCTGCAAAGATCTAAGTCCTCATCAGAGGAACAAATTGCTGGACAGAAGTTAAATCTGAAGAAATATTATGGCTGTCATTTGGGGTTGTACTGGAAGTTGCTTCCCCATAAATTTGTTGTAAAGGTGTAAAGCTTAGTTGCCACCTGTCACCATAGCTTGCTAAAATGCTCTGTCTTCCTTTAGGATGACTGCATAAGGAATACTAATTGAGCAAGACCTTTCTCAAGCTGTGGGTTTACTTGTGATCTATATATATTAGGCTCATGTAGTCCTTGCAAGATTTCCTCAGAAACCAGCTCTTAATGATTGGCAGGGAATTATTGCAGGAAGGGTTCAGAATCAAGTCAGTAGAAACTTAGCTCTATGCTGTAAATGTAATGGATGTTGCAATGAGTCCCACATTTCAGTGAGGTACCCATCAGAATGAAAGCTATTGACATATAGCACTGGTGAATACATTAATCATGATGACAGAGGAAAGGTGGCCAACTGTTTGCAAATCTCATAGCAAGGTTTGGTAATTGCCGTTTCTGTAGATGTATAGAAGGTGTCTGAAGTGCTGTGACTAGTCCACATGCTGTTAAGTACTCCCTGTTTAAATGGACATATAAGAGAGGGGGCTTGGCTTTTTATTATTTTCCTTGCTAAAAAAGATCATCTTTTTGTCTACTGCAAAGGAAATGGGTGGATAAGGTATTTTAAAGTCTGTGCAGAAGTTGCCTTTTGTGATGAGGTGTCAACTGAAGGTCAAGGCAAAATTTTTGCAGGAGTTCGTTAGATAAATGTTTAGTAAGATGATGATGCTTGAAAAAAATCCTCTAGGTGATAAAGGTCAGTTGATAGGGGAGTGATAAAGTGGAGATGCTTTGTTACGTGTTTGAGGGGAGAAACTACACAATAGGGATTTCTCAGAAAAGTGAAACTAGAACTACAGCATTAAAGGAATGAGACAGACTCTGGCATCTGCTACAGATTTGTTCCCAGAGGAAGTCTCAAGAGTGCTAAGAAAATCACAGTTAAGTTCTGGGGGTGCAAAACAATCTTTCTTGACAGACAAATACAAACCTGAAAATAGCCAATATTTGGGAAATGGGCTGTAGAGCCTCAGACAATTGTCCCACTTGGCTCAGGCTAACAAGGTGGCTGCTGTGGGAAGATCCCTTCGAATGGCTGCTCTCTTGACTTGAGCCATTAAGCTGTATTATAAGAATTAGATCATGCCACCAGTGAAGAGGTAGGGTGAGATGCTGCAAGGTGGTACCAGTTGGGCTTAAGCTCAGAGTGGAGAAGCACTGTGGTGGCATTTCCACCTGGAAACCCCAGGGAGGACATGAGATGCTAGATCAGAGGAAATAGATAGCTGAAGCAGCTCCCTTCCTTGCAGGGGTTTTAGTATGACTGGCAGTGCTTTGTGAGCATGATTGATGTCTGTAGCCCACCACAGAAAGGCCACTCACAGGTGATGACAGGGAAGGCTTTGTGCAGCCTTTCACTGCCATCTTTGAGTGCCCAGCTCCTGCTTGACCTCTTGAAGACATGTGGCTCAGTGTAGTCCAGGTGTTTGTTCATGTGCTTTAGGTGCTGTGCTGCAATCTTGGGTGGGAATCAGACACTGCTGGGGTGCCAAATTTTCTTTTTGAAGTGGTTCTGCATGAAAAGCCTTTTCTTGCAGCTTATCAAAGGTATAGAGAATCATTCTTGAACTGAAAGCTGCAACTTTCCCTTTGAAGAGAAACTGAATGAGACTTGGGTTCTGTGAAAGTCTCTTTCTTTTGGATATTTTGAGGGAGTTTTTTTTCTTCAAGCCACAAAGCAGCATGTGGACAGAGTAGATAACCCTTGTCTGTTTCCTCCTTTTTCTCATTAGGAAGATGCAAGATCAGAGACCTGATCAGTAATTCTTCTTTGTCTTAACAACATTTTTGTTTTGCATTGACTGTGATTACAACATTAGGTTTTCCCACTGCACTCCAGAAAAAAATGAGCAGTCTGCTGCAAGCTCGGGAAAGCTGAGTTCTTTCAATACTGACCGCAAGCCCAATCTGTTCTTGTAACTCATTACTGTGAAGAAAGCCTGGGCTTGTCTGGTTACTTCATTGTTCTGCTGTGAAATGAAAGATAGTTAACTGTGTTCTGTTTAAAGGGGCAACATCCTTCATACACTCTTTGTTTGCTTTTCAAAGACTGGTTCTCATCTATCTTCACCCTGATACCTCAAGAGAGTAACTGCAGCTCAGCGTGTTACTAGCACGGGGAGGGGGGAAAGGGCTGCCTCTTTCTTGGCTGTGATTGTCTGCAAAGTGGTATATGTCACTTCCAGTTTTACACCAGCTGAAACTTTGGTGGTTTTTTGCCTTGTGGTTATTCCGAGGGAGGAGGGAATCCTTGTTCCCACATATTTATGTCTTAACTGGTAGTGGGAGAGGTTGGCTTACTTTGTTGCTGGTGAGCAAATGAGGGTAAGAAAGTAATCATTACAAAAAAGGCACAACACCTTCCCTTCCAGACCTTTTGATGTGCTCCTTTCCTTCCCATGTTAGGATTCCTACACTTGACCACATTAACTGTTTTTGGTTTGTTTGGGTTTTTTTAACCTGGTGATAATTTATTGGCATTACAATCAAATAATCACCAGAAGAATCAACATAGTATGCTTCAGCAGAAACAGTATTTAATATGTCAGTTTTTATTAAGCAAGACTGATTACGTAGTTAAATACTTGAGTAAAGCATTCCATGTAGGACTGAGGCCAGTGTGCTTTCACAGAAAGTGTGCTAGTGCCTCAATGAATGGATTTAAAAGGTTAAAGTGAATGTAAAAAATTGGGAACAGCCTCATGTTGCCAAAGAGGAAGAAGAGAACAATTCAACTTGGGAGGTACAGAGGGCTTCCTGCAAGCAAGTCTCCTTGGTCTCCTATAAAATAAAACTTGCAGTGTGCATGGGCTGGGTGCTGGCTCTGTGCACAGGCTGGAATTTAATGAACAATGTGAAATTCCTACCAAGAGCAGTGCCCAAGGAGGAATATAAAACATGTGGGAGTGAGCCATGACAGCATTCTTGGAAATAAAATAAAAGGTTTAATGGGCTAACATCCAACAAACTAACAAAACAAGTCACATAGTTTAGCTAAATTAGGCTCCAGCTCTGAAGCAACATTTGGAGGAGTCTCTCAGTCTCCACTCATGATAGTGGGAATCTAAGGAGACTGGGTGGCCAGAACAGTGATTTTTTTTTTTTTAATTATTATTATTTTGGGGTTTTTCACCTGCTCCTCATTGTGAGCAGTTACAAGAAGATGAAACTGGGATTACCCTCATCACAATAAAAACTCTGAAGGATATTGCCACTTGGAGCACACTGAAAAAGGACATATTTAATGTCTGGCTACAACTATGGAATCAAACTGAAGTTTCTTCCCTGGCAGGCTCCATGCTTGCTGGATTTATGCAACTCCATGGAAGCATACTGAGGTTTAGATGTGGCTTTATGCATTCCTCATATGTATAGAGGTTCCTTTACTATGCCTCCTTATGTTGCATCTGCTATGGGATAAACACCATCAAAAGGCAGGTCTACAGTCACTTAAAGGCTCAGGAGCTTTGGATGGTCAGGCCCAGAAGACCCAGACAGTCGGACTCTTCAAGCCACTGGATCATACTCTGTGTCAGAGCAAAATTGCCTTCAAATTTTCATAGCAATAATGATGTATTATATATTTAAACACTGAAAAAAGCCTAAAACATCCAAATTTTGTACCATCACTTTTGAGTTCATAGATAATCAAGACACAGGAAGTCTTTAATCACCTTTTAGTGCTGGGTCCTGCACTTCGGTCACAACAACCCCATGCAACGCTACAGGCTTAGGGAGGAGTGGCTGCAGAGCTGCCCGTCGGAAAGGGGCCTGGGGGTGCTGGTTGACAGCCGGCTGAACATGAGCCGGCAGTGTGCTCAGGTGGCCAAGAAGGCCAACAGCATCCTGGCTGGTATCAGAAATAGTGTGGCCAGCAAGAGTAGGGAAGTGATTGTACCCCTGCACTCAGCACTGGTGAGGTTGCACTTTGAATACTGTGTTCAGTTTTGGGCCCCTCACTCCAAGAAGGATGTTGAGGTGCTGGAGCATGTCTGAAGGGCAACGAAGCTGGTGAGGGGTCTGGAGCACAAGTCCTATGAGGAGTGGCTGAGGGAACTGGGGTTGTTCAGTCTGGAGAAAAGGAGGCTGAGGGGAGACCTTATAACTCTCTACAACTACCTGAAAGGCGGTTGTAGCGATGTGGGTGTTGGTCTCTTCTCCCAAGTAACTAGTGATAGGACGAGAGGAAATGGCCTCAAGTTGCGCCAGGGGAGGTTTAGATTGGATATTAGGAAAAATTTCTCCACCAAGAGAGTGGCCAAGCATTGGAACAGGCTGTCCAGGGAGGTGGTAGAGTCGCCATCTCTGGAAGTGTTCAAAAAACGTGTGGATGTGGCGCTTCAGGACATGGTTTAGGGGGCATGGTAGCGTTGGGTTAATGGTTGGACTTGATGATCTTGAAGGTTCTTTCCAACCTAGTGATTCTGTGATTCTTTGATTTTTTTTTTTTTTTTCTCCTACTAAAGCAAAATCTGCTCTTTGAAGATAGCCAAAGAGAGCCAGGATTCAGCATTTCACCTTTTTCTAAAAATAGGAATGATGATCATCTTTCCAAGATCTCCTTGACTAAGAAACCAGGCTCCTATTTCTGGGATGGACAGTAGGATCCAGTGTTTCTGTGTACAGTAATCAATGCTGAACTGGCACTTTTTGCAACATCGCTTCTGGAAATCCCATGGCTGCTACAACAACAACTCCAGCTATCAAACCAATCTCTTAGGTAATCAGCCTCTCTCTTATATCATGCGCTGGGTTTCTTTTTAATTAGAAAAAAATGCTATTTCTTACAAGCAAGAGGCTTCTGTCATTAGCACTGTGTGTCTGTCTGGGCATTTGGTCCCAGATTAATTTAGAAGCTGAATCAGGAGCAGTCTCATGAGCGAACTGAGGTTTTTCCCCTGTCATCATGAAAGATCAGTACTGCTCTAAAACACTCAGGAAGGCCCCACTTTGAAATGGCCTTTAATACCCGTGATTTCTAATGGGATGCTGTGCAGGAATGTGTGCAATGAGTTCCAAAAGTCTAATGACAGTCTAACATTTATCTTTTGTGTTGCTAATCTCTTCTGCTGCCAGGAGATTAGTTTTCAATATGTTGAAATAAAAGCTCGTTCACCCTTTCAGATCCCAACACTATACAATTGGAACGTAGGTTCTGCTTGCTCTTTTGCCTCTCTGGGTACCTCAAGCTGAATGTTACTGTGTTTTTTGCTTTCTGTGCTGTTTTTCTGCCACCTTTGTTCCCCTGCTTGCTCTTTCATATGGCAAATTCCTATGGATCCACCTCCCAGTTTTCAGCTTGTTTTGATGTTTCCTGTTTACACCTGCCCCTATTTGTGTATGGTCCACCTTTCTATGGGAAAATCTACCCCACCTCCCCGCTCTTGCCCCATGCTGGCCACCAGCAGACACCCCCTAAGCAGCATTTTGCCAAGGACCCACTGCAGCTCCCAATATTGCATCAGTGTATCTGAGAAATGTGGTCTTCTGCTCTTGCTTGTCTGACCACACTTGTGCCTTCCTGCATCTCAGAATTAAAGTGGAGAGGTTAAGCTGCAGCAAGAGTAGGATTATAGCCTGTCTTGCATAAGATTGGCTTAGCAAACCTGTGTTATGCTACGATTAAAATGACAGTACTACTTGGCTGAGGAGACTAACAACAATGTGCTTTGCATGCAGCTCAGATTCTTCAATATGTTCTCCATTTAGCTTTTTCCTGCAATATTCATGGGATCATAGAACCTTTGGGTTGGAAGAGACCTTTAAAGGTCATCTAGTCCAACCCCCCTGCAGTGAGCAGGGACATCTTCAACTAGATCAGGTTGCTCAGAGCCCCGTCCAACTTGACCTTGAGTGTTTCCAGGGTTGGGGCATCTACCACCTCTCTGGGCAACCTGTGCCAGTATTGTCTTCAGATGTCTGGTGTCATTTGTGTCACTTGGCATAGATTAATGACACTGCAGCTCTGAATAATTTTATTATCTACTAGTGTGTATTGATGCTAATGAATTATGTTATTTCTGCATTATTATAAGTTATCATCCTTCAGTACAATTGAGACACAATGTATTGGTACTTGAAAGATGTCCTGCCACTTCTTACAGCTTGAACTGTATTTTATTTCCATGGTTTTAGATCTTAAACTTTCCTTGATTTATATGGTTCACCTGATGGTACATTTTTAAGTCCCTCAGTACCTAGGAACTCTTTCTTTCAGAAAAAATACAGATTATGAAACATTAATGACACTGTCCAGACTTCCCCAATCTATTTCCATCAACTCAGTGCATGCATTCTCAGAAACAGTTTTTGGAATCATTCAGCAGATATTTGGAGACATATACTAGAGATGGTATGCAAGGGTATGTGGTTTAGGCACCATGAAGCCAGTTGAATTATCCAACTAAAAGATTTTAGGGGATCATCTAGGTATTTAAAAAAACTGAGAATTAACTAAGTTCTTTCACCTCAAGTGTGACCTTGCTTTTCAGCTTAGTTGTCCTGTACTTCTGCTTGCTGTTTATTGTGGAATACGCAAACAGCTTTTTGCTTGTTCAGTAAACTGGAACTTAAGTTACACATCAGTTACCTTTTGTCATGTATGACCCCTGTTATACTGTGAAACACATTCTGTTCATGGTCTGTATTTATAACAAAAGGCCTTTATTCTGCATTTAGATTGGTATGAAGAAACTGAATTAATCCCATAATATATGCCCATAATTATATGGGCATATAAAATCACTTAACATCTGCAGTCATACTGGTCTGTAATTTTTACTCAGAGGCTGGGGAGAATAGCAAATAAATTACACTGCTGCTGTAATAACTGTCTTGATTTGTTTTGTTGTTGTTTAGTGTCCTTCAGAACTATATCATTTGAGCAATATTGCTAGTAAGAAATCAATGTGCTCAGACAATTACCAAAATAGGGCAGTCCCCTAAGATTTGTTGTGTTGTTAGTCATAAACAGAATGAAACACTATCTGTAAAGGCAATAAAACAATGTCATGAAAAGCCTGGCTAATTACGTTTCTCTCCAATTTCAGTTGATAACAAGACCTCAGTAGGTATTAGACTTCAGAACGAATAAAGTAATTTGGGCAAGGGAGATGAAGTCAACAGAATTTACCAGGTTATGAGGTCATGTAGGGCTTATATTAATTTTAGGTAAGGTCTGCTGTCACATGGAGTATCAGCCAATGTGGAAAGGGTTTCCTTAAATGAATGTAAATGATCTTCAACTTGAAAAAATTTAAGAAGGTGAACTAGGTAAATCACTAGCTCAACTGCCAAGCTTCCAGAAATGCATCCCTACCTGTGATCCTAGACTGTGTACTAGTAACAAGGTTTGATTTTTTTTTTTTTTTTTTTTTTAGGACAGGTGATCTTTTATTCTAGATGTTTGCAGTATAACTTGAAAAGGTAGGTTTCTTTTCACAACCAAAGCAAATATGGTAGTGTTAGGTACTAGGGCTGACATCCTGGAGATAAGTTGTAAACTGTCCCTTAGCTGCCTGTTCCCTCCTAGCTGAGGTCTCTAAGGGGATTTTCCTCAGAACTTGTCATTTGCAGCACCAAACTTCCTTGCAAATTTGCAGTTTATTAAGATATGTTTCCTAATTCCTGACACTTTCAAATTCACCTGAATTTGCAGAAGTAGTGTACCCACATGCTATTTCTACCAGATTCTTTATCTCTGAGGAAGTAACAGGCAGCTTCACCCAAATTCCTGGAGTTCTTGAGAACACTTCAAGTTCTTTTAATTAAAGTCAATGCACTCCTGAGTACAGAGCTGGAAACAAAGTTATGAAAGAAATTAAAAAACAAAACGCACAAAAATTCTGAATATTCTATGACATCTTAATAGTCTATGACAATAGTTAACAGTAGTTATTCTTGGTTGTGACAGCATCCTAACTTTCTCACTTGGGATCTTGAAGAAATAATTAACCTGTTCAGCAACATTTCTCTTAGTTCTTTTAGCCACCATCTGTCTGACGCTTCCCAGAAGTCAACCCTAAACTAACTCAATACCTAGCACCCCTGGCTAATCAGAGCAGCAATCTTCTGAACTCCATACTTTTTCAAGACATCTCACTTTCTCTTCCCGTTGTTTACTTATTTGCTTTCTGGTGCTTTCATCCAACAAAGTATAGTTTTATTGACTTTATAATGATGACTTCTCTTTTCCTCCTTTTTGCAAGAGTAGAATTTTTTTGTTTCCTTGCCCTGGTACCAGTTGGTTTGTTTCTGGATATGTTACAGGATTTTTTAAAATGACTGTATTATTTAAATGACTGGCGAAGAACTTTAAAAGGATTATAATGACCTCAGGAAATGAGCTGATGCATCTGGAATACACAGTGCAGTGCACAGATGTTTACTCCCTTTGTGATATATTTTCTCAACACCTAGATATGCTTAACCTAGTCTTCAGTGAGAATTGGTCTCCTTTCCAAGAAAACCTTGAAAGGCTGAAGGAGGTGCAAAGTGAAATTAATGTGTTTAAGAAGTTATTTGTTCTAGTGCAACAGAAACCTGTTGCTTTATGCCCAAATTGTACATCAGTGCAACGGTGAAAACATTTATCAGCATCTGACAAGGTATACTGCTCCAACCATTTGATCATATCTACTTACCCTTCTAGTTGCACCTCTGCTGTTTTTAAGGCGAGAAAGTTACACCAGCTTCACACAGCAGCATGATTCTCTAAGACTTACATTGCAGTCCTGTGTAGCTGCTGTGAAATGGAGGAGCTGGAAGAGGGAGGAGGTATAAACATATCCTCTTGGCCTTTTGTGTGCTTCTACAATCTATGATGATCACAATATGTTATAGCAATCTCTAAAACGGTCTTACTACTGAAATACCATCATGTTAAAATAGGGGTTATATTCACAGCTGTGAGCCTATGGGTTTTTTTAAATTTTCTGAAAGCATCAAGCAAACGGTACACTATAACAGATTTAGTGAACTTCTAATTTTTGTACTGGAAATGGTTATTACATACTCTAATCCTAAATGCAAGATTAAGGAAATTTGCAGTGAATTATTTAGTGTCAGGACTACATAAATCAACAGAATACTGCAGCACTTAAATAACTGCACTTAGTTGTACTCTTGTTTTGTTCTCCTTCTAGCCAGACTCTGCTTTTGTTTTTCAAGGAATGTATCCAAATGTGCATGGAGTACACTGAATTTCATTTTTTCCAGGGACATCAGATATTCATTCTCATTCCTATCCTTTTTCAGTTGTTCAGTGTTAAGTGCCCCTTTCTTTTTTTTCATTTTCTGTCCTGTCTCCTAAGCACAATAGCAATGAATCTAAAGTTTGAATTCAAATAAGAAAAATACCTTATGCTAATTCCAGGAATCAGTAGGATTCCTTTTAATGTACTCACATGTACCTGTCTGTCAGGGAAAAGATGATAGGGTGGTATCTCTGCTCTTTTTTGAGCATGGTCTGTTCAGGTTCAGTTTCAGCAAGAAAAAGAAACAGACATGATTTTAAATCTACAAATATAAGGAGTGAGAAAGCAAGGAGCGTGGATTAATTCCATACGCAAAGGAAATGCTATTAAGAGAACTTCTAGGGTACATAATCGGAAATAGCTTCCTCTTGGAAAGAGATGTGGATATAAAATAGGGAGGTGGTTAAAAAAAATCATGATAATGGGATGTCTAGATACAAACACATTATCAAAATCTGGTTTTAAAAGCCTTGTCTGGGATCTTGCTGTACTAATCTGGCCAGATGGATCACTGAGGTAGCTAGAGGGTTAGACATTTCTAGCCTTTATTTAAAAGGTTTTGTACTCTCAGTGCTAAAAGCAATAGGAGAGCCTCCAGTGATGTCTTACATGTGAGTAAAGGTGGCTGCCAAGTCTGGAAGAAAGAGGCAGGGGAGAAAGAGGAAAATTCAAGGTGCGATGTGGTGTTCGCAATTGCAAAGTCCGAGCCTTTGCATGGCAGTTTCCTACCTCCTCAGCTGTGCTGATAACAGTGTTTGTGGGGTCATGCCCTGAATCAGGTCATGAAAACAGATGTCTTGCCTGCATCACTTTGGCTGTTCAGTTCCTACAGCAGTGATAAACACAACTGTAACATGGGAGGTAGAAAAAGCAGCAGGGAAAGATGGGAATTGGGGAAGCTGGCTTTATCAAAGGCAGCCACACTCAAGGAAGTAGAAAGGTGAAGGAGTGGGGAGAGAAAAAGAGGCATTTAGAAGGGATAAGATGGATGGATGGATGTTTAAGAAGACAAAGATAGGAAGATAACAGAAAAGAATTTTTTGTTCAAAAAGGACCTTGAGGAGACCACAGTGAGTGGACATGAAGGAGGTGAATGGATAAAAGAATGCCCATGGACATAGGACAATGCTGGTCAAAGCTGAAATGGAACAGCAAAATCAAATTACAAAAGGGATTCTGGAAGTGGTTGGAGAAAGTTATACATTATATAAGTGTGCATATTTGCACTACTACATATATTACATGTTCTACTAGTTATGAACATGGAAGTGTTAAAAGTCCTTTTTCCTCTCACGGGTGCCTTTGTTACCACAGGCTGGATTTGAGGGTGAGATTCGTATCTTTCTTTCCCTTCTGATTAGCTCTTTGAGACTATTTGTTCTCTGTTCTGCTCCAAGTCTCAGCAGAAAATCCCACTCTTAGCCCTAAATCCTCTTCATTTGATGTGGTCATCTGTGAAGTTCTGACTTGCGGCTTTAAGGCTTTCATATGCAGCTATTTTATGAAAGACATTCTCCCTATATATCAAATCTATCAACAGTTCTAGGAAATTCTGCAAAGTCTAATGTGTTTGACCACTTCCTGGTAGAAAAAGTACTGTCTAGAACTACCCTCTCCATGTTTTAGGTATTTGCTTCTCCCTGGTGAATTTCACCCTTAGGGATGTCCATGGATAAAGTATCATAACTGTACAAGCAAAAGGGATATTATATTGAAGCAGCCATAATACACTGTGTATTGAGTGCTGTAATCAGGAAATTGAATCAGTGTATGACCTCTTTCTCACCATGAAAATCTCACTGCAAATGCAGTAGCAGAAAACACCTAACAGGTTGGAACATGCTGAAATAAACAACTTTAGTTCAATAACTAAATATCTTCAAATTGGAAGCATGTGCATCATGCAGACAACAAAAAGCAAAGATTAAATTAAAGGTTCTGTGAATTTGTCACTTAAGTAATACATGTGTCAGATGTGGCTTCAGCACTAATATTGATGCTGTCTTCAGGAGGAGGTCTTGTATCCTCTAGTGATCTAGCTCATGAAGGTTTCCTCATGCTGTAGAGTTTGCAGGCTTACAGATCTAGAAAGATGCCAGAACTTCTTGAAGCAATGTCTGTTTCCTCCCATACGCCCAAAAATGATAAAGACGGCATGGGGCAAAGTTGGAAATCTGGCTATAGCACGGTAATATCAAGAAAAAGGTGGATGGAGGTTAACTCTGGAAGGTTGTATGGTGAAACAGTACAGGCTGAACTTGGCTATCTTGACTTCTCTGTACGCCTTCCTACTCTCTGAGGCCACACACAATCAACTTGCACCCAAAGCAAGCCTACTAACCCTCCCAACAGCTCCACAAACTGAACATGCATCCCAAATAATATGAATTTCTGGAGAATAGACTTTTGCTTCATAGAGAACGATGCTGCAAAGGGCCTCGAGGTCTTTTCTTCTAACATCTCATTTGAAACTAGAGAAGGGTGACCTCAATCTCCGGTAAAGCATGGCACCCTTTTTCTGGTTGTACCTGGTTTTGTGTATACAGGATTACCTTATTTTTCCTCTTTTCCCTTGCAGGCTTCATCTTCCTTCAACATCTTCCTGTTCTTACAATTCCATTTCACTGTGAACACACACATTTTATAGTAATAGCAACTTCTAGTATGCTTTCTAGTTCTTGAATAATTTTGAGATGGTGTCTGTCTTTCAAGAGTACCAAGATGTCTGAGTACCTCAGGTACTGGGAGCTTTGGTAAGTTTGGGGTTTTTGGTGTGTGTTCTTTCTTTAGAGATGGCAGTTATCAGCCATTCCATGTGGCTTTGAGAGACACCAAGGATGAATGTAAAAATGCTGTCAAAGTACTGGCATCACAGATTCAGTGGCCCCCTGTGAAAACACACACGCAAACAAAATCTGCCCCTTGATTAAAAACTTCTCAGACCAGAGCACAAACCTTTTGTGTGACCTTCATCTTCAGGCACCCACTGCAGCCTCTGGAGACTTCTTGCGTCCAGTGCCTCTGGCATTCCAAGTATTTTGGAGCACCTCCTCCAGGCTTGCAGGGCTATTTCACTGTTTTCCCCTCACTCTGCCAGACAGGATTTTACACTTTTAAAAACACACTTTGCCACAGGCAGCACCACCTTGGCTGAGGGGCTCAGCTATGGCCTGTGGTGGGGCCATTGGAGCCGGCTGGAACTGGTCGTGTCAGGCACGGGGCTGCTCCTCGCAGAGGCCCCTGCAGCCCCCATCAGCTCCTTGCCACCAGCACCCAACACGGGACTCCAAAAAAGTCCTGTACTGATCTCCTGTAACAACTTCTTTGTACTGGTACACTGGCCTGTGTCAGCTGCAAGCTGTGTAACACCATGAGAGTTTAAAGAAAATAATCAGCAAAGATGGGTGTTCCCAGCACAGGTGAGAGGCCTGCTACTGTCTTTTCCTTGTCCTCTTTTTCTCTCTTCTCCTTGTTTATCTATCTTTCTCCTGTCCATGCTCTGGCAGTGACAGTCCTCCATGCTGAATGGCAGTGACAAAACTGGCCAGATAAAAGTAAAAGGAGGAGTACTTGCGCTACCTCATATTTTT
>NW_010551331.1:54966-55193 GCF_000687285.1 Phaethon lepturus | reverse complement strand
AGGGTGGCCCGCCGCCAGGCAGGGCTGAGTAGCTGCTCCGCAGGCATTTTTGGGGTTTGCCTTGGGACCCGCGTCTCACAAAACCCCTCCCTTTATTGGTAGCAGAAAGAGTACTCGGGGCTTTACCTAGCACACCATGGATGCTGATCAGATGCAGCCCACAACAAGGCCTTGGCCATGTATGGCTGGGGGAGGCCACTGCCCCCGACCCCCCAACTTTTATCTTT
>NW_010551331.1:0-54926 GCF_000687285.1 Phaethon lepturus | reverse complement strand
CCGGCAGCTCCCACCAGCGACTGGCGGGTGTCCAGCATTTCTGAAAATTAGGTCCTTTAAGTGACGCATGGCCCCAAGGGGTCAGCAGCAGAGCTGGGACGGACATGATGGAGGGGAAGCTGGGCTTCAGTCCCTGTGGCTCTCCCACTGTCCCTTGAAGGGTGCAGGGGAAGGACAGCTTATCAGGACAGCATTGGGGAAATGCTGCCCAAGGACTTCTATCTCCTGCTCCACTGCTGGCCAAAATATGAGTATTAAAAAATGCTGATTTTCTAGTCTGAGAGAGAAATAAAGCATCTAACAGATCTGAATTTGCTGCCCAGAAACACAGAAAGCACAGCCCGGGCCGCGCTCACACTCGAGCCTTGACTTTAGGCTTTATTTTTGCTCTGGCTTTATAGGCCAAAGCACGTGGGGCTGGAGCTGCCACTCAGGTTACCGGGAGGAACTGAAACCACCTGTGGCAGGTGAGGCTACCAGTGGAAGTGGCCAAAGGGAAAACTTAGAATCTTTGAATTTGAACGCTGGGCATGGGTGCCCTGCTTTGAGCCTTAGGAGAGCTTTCTGAGTCTGTTTGGGTTCAAAAAAAAAAAAAACAACCAAAACTGACTGCTGAAGAATTAGGGGGGAAAAGATGGAAATATAATCAAAATCTATGGAAAATATGGTTTTCTAGAAATTCTCCTCACCTCCTGCACACCATTTTCATCAAAATAGTAGCGGGTGTTTTCCATACCTTCTGCATGCCTAAAACTCTGTATTTGTTTCCTCTCATCACTTAAAGTTTTAGGCCCTCTTTTTACCACTATGTAACAAATATACAGAAGATATTCACACAAGGGAAGTCAGGCTCTAGTGTAAATAAAAATATAAAAAACCCATACACATACCTAATAAGGGTATGAACAAGGGAGTGAAGCTGAACACATTTCAGTTCCATACTGTCGGGTTGCCTCTGAACAAATATGACTTAGTTAAAACCCCTGGAACTGTGGCACAATATTGCAGGGACATTATATCTTGGCTACCTTACACTATATATTAATGTAATAGCCAGAGATCTCTACCTGTTTCAGAGACTCCATAATCAAGTAGAAAAATCAAAGAAAGAGTGGGACCAAGAGGTATTATCATTCTTTGTGAAGAATCTAAGACAAGGAAACAGCCCTGACCTAACTTGCAGGGCTTAAGTTCCTCCTGACAGGACTCCCTCAGCCATCACCCGAGGCTGCACATGAAGAACAGATGAGCTGAATCCTCCTCTCTCCTTTGACTATGGAAGAAGCACAGGGCAACGAAACACTTCATATGGATGTTTCAGATAAATTACTTAAGATGTCTGAGATCAAACCAGGTTTAAGATATTCTAGCTAAGACGATGGGTATACGGTTGGGGTGTCCTTGATGCCTGTACTACCTTAGCTACCTTTCCTCTCACAGATGTTGTTTGGTATTGCTGACCAGCTTTGTTCAAGGGTAAAACCCTTCAAAGCTAAAAGAAAAAGTAGTATTTCTCTTCCTCTGACTGACCTCTGTCTGTGTACCTCTCTGTTTAAAAGCTGATGGTTTCCTGGGTGTTTTGGTCTTTTCCAAAAGAACCTTCTGACAAGAATTCTGTATAGTGAGAGTTTTTAGGGTTTTCTGCAGTCCTTTTGTACTAATTGATTCCCTAGTGCATTAGCATCACCAAAGCTAGATTAATCTTCTTTTCATTTTAGTGCTGAGATCAATGTCTCTGTCAACATAGTTTACTGAACCTGGTACAGTTTTACCACTTTCCTTTACGTCCTCTAGGATGGCTTTTCTCTTAAGTATGTCCTGAGAAAGGATCCCTCTTTAAAACTCTTTCTGGCCAAGCTGCGGGGTGGAATTGCTCTCCTGTGGGGCATGATCCAGTGCCAAAATCCTTCCCGCTTCATTGCAGCTGCCAGATTTCCCAGCAGCTGGCATATGATCCTAAAGCTTTAAGTATCAAGCTGTGTCTTTTTGTGAGGGAAAAATTAGGATGGACTCCTCTGCTAAAGAGAAGGACTAGTGGGAGATACTTTCACACACAGGCTGTGCAGCCTGGGCTCTTCACACAGATGTAACACAACAGTTCTGCAGTACAAAACCTTCTTTTCTGATGGAGCCAAACTTCTTCCTTGTATTTTTCAGGTGCCATTGTATTAATTCCTTCAAAACTTGGCAATAACAGCCTTTCTCTGTTTCCATTTCTTTTATTATCTGTTTTACTCAGGCCAATTGAAATTTTATGAGTTCTTTTTTTCCAGAAGAAAGCACTGGGATAGGGCTGGCACTGAGAACAAAGCTCTGAGTCAGTCTGTATAGCCACCGGCCAGCACTGCGAGAACATGATATACGCTGAGATTCAGAGCAAGCCACCACGGCTCCACCGTCTGCTGTCTCCATGTAACCTTTTCCCCATGGAGCCAGCCTGTAAGGACACTGCACACTAACAAAAGTGCCGAAACTCTTAATAATTGCTTATTCAAAGTCAGCTTTATTGCACTGTATCTTGCCTGTTGCCTTTGTCTTATATGAGAAAAATCAGGCTGAGACGTAATTCCTATATAATTACCCAGCCTTATAAAAGAGACTGCAAAGAAGAGGATTTGTAGATGGTCTTGCCTGAGCTCATTTATTGCATGCCACAATAGCCTGGGAAAAGCAATCTTTCTGCTTGCTTATATGGATGGCACAGACAGCAAAGGGTCCAGCCCCTCCTTTGGGGCTGAGTCAGCTTCTGCTGAAGCTGTTGGTAAATTGCTGTTGACTTCAGTGACAGATGGACATGATCTCTTTTGGATTGGGTTTGCACTGTTTTCTCTTCTCTTTGCTTATATAAGGATCAGTCCCTGCAAACTTTCTGTGCATCAGCTGCTTTCACCAACTTCAAGGATGTATTTGAGTGGATGAAGATTATTTGCTCGTATGTGGCTTGCAAGATTATGGCCAAAGATAAATAACTAGATGCACAAATCTTGTCTAAGAGGACTGAAATGAAGCTTAGTTTATTCATCTGCTTCTGTCACATGTAGTCAACCTGACTTGTAGCCTTGCTCTGGCTTCAGCGTTGTGCTAAATCTTTTGCAGCACAGCACAGCACTTCCCCAAAGAGCTGGGAACCCCCACATCTGCAGGGAAAATAAAACAAACAGATTTGAGAATTTAATTGTAGAGCTCCCATACATGGATCTGCATTTAAAATGAGTATAAACAAATAGATCTGACAAGCTGGGCTACTTAGAAAAGAAGCTAGCAATGCAAACCAGAGAAAAATCAGTTTGCATTTATGATATTCTAATCACTTATACTTTCACTAAACAAAATACTTAAGTAGATCTTATGCTTCAATGAAGTTACTTAATGAAGGGACTTAAGTATATGCTTAAAATTCTGTAAGTGCTTAAAATTAATGCCAAACAAGGACGCAGGTCCTCAAAGTGCTTGGGCTGAGTGTATACTTAAGTGTTTTGCTGAATCAGATCCATGGTGTCACAGAGCCTTGAAGTGAGCTCAGACGCTTCAGCCTAGATGAGGGATAAAGCCAAACAGCATAACAGGAAACACTCAGGATTTTCCAGAGTCTAGTGCATAATTAGATTAAACGTGCAATCCAGTTTTGGAATTATGAATGGGTTTGAATTTTTTTAGCTCATTAAAAAGAGAAAAAACCTTCCTTTGCAGACATATACAGTATCTATCAGGTAACTTTTCCTACGCTTGCACTTTCCTAATATGTGGCATTTCAAAATTAAAGAAATGCCAGTGAGACTGCACTTTTGTCCTGAGGAATAAAAAATGTCCAGCTCATGAGACAGTTCTTCCCCTGTATTCATCCAGAGAGTGTTAAATTTCTTCTCAAGTTTCCCTTGGGCAACTAAATAGATTGTAATTCTATTGCCAGTACAGCATAACACTGACCAAAACAATTACATCTAAGCTGTGCTAACCATACATTTCAGCAAACAATTCTTCTTGGTTATATACCTTATGGCATATAAGTGCATTTATCTTAATATACATTTTACATGTTTAAAATGTTTACCTCTGATCGGTGTTAGCCACATCCATTGCCTGCAGAAATGCATGAAAAGCAGAGCAGATCGAATAGCTTCTTCCCACTGCTTCATGTCTTCATTCCCCTTAGAATTCTATCCTATTACTCCTCCCCAGCCCGATCATGCCCTGCAGCACTGCTGAATTTCAGGGAGGTGATTAGCACTTTGAAATTCATGGAAAGAGCCATCAAGAAGACTAAAGACAGAAAAAACATCTGTTACCTTCTCTTGGACTTTGTATCTGGTATGTGATTCCTTTCAACCGTTTGAATTTAATGTTCAAATCCCAGCATAGTTCCTAAAATTGTATAGTCTGTCGATCAAAATGTCATTGTTTTTAACAAAGACATTGTACCTCTGAGGAGAACTAGACTATCTCTTGCTCTTATCTACACTGATCTTACGCTTGATGCATCCTGTTTGCTTGTGTTCTGCAACCTCCCCACTCCTGGGCCAGGGCCCTTGGGGCAGAACAGCTGCCAGCCCTCATCACCTGGGCTCAGATAGCCCCAAATGTGGGTGACCTGCCAGGAACTGAGGCTGGATGACCCAGGCTGACTCCTTGCACAGAGACATTGGGGTGTTTCTGCGCCATGCCCCTTGGGTAGCAGCTTTTCCCTTTTCTGGGATATCTCAGCAGTCCCCCATGGTCTTCCTCCCTCCTGTGAGCACAAAGATGAGCGCTGGCTGCACAGCAATGCCCACCCCAGGACCGCCAATGTGCCCTGATGCCTGGAGTTGGGATCACAGGCCACAGTTGGCTGGATGGACAGCGCTCTGGTAAAAACGAAAGCAGCTCTAAATTGTGAAAGCAGTTTTATTTCCAAGATGTCATTGGCCTCCTTTGCCTTTCATATGCCCTGTGTATCTGCCTTTAAAGGGGGTTAGCAGTGAGGCTTGGAGTCCAGAGGTTATGAAGGTATATGAAGGCTTGATTGCCTGTGGGCCTCTGTTCCCCTGCTGTGGCTCCACCAAGATGTCAGAACAGGTCCATGTGATGTAGCCCAGACTCTGGGTGAGGGTCACCCCTTCACCCAGCGTGCTGGTGAGGCAAGCTGGGGGTTAGAAGCAGCAGTTACTACACTTCATTCTACACACAGCTGCATGGATGCCCCATGTGTCCTTTTTCTCAAGGCTTCAGCTCCACAGTGCAGTAGCCAAATGCAGGGAAGGCCATAAGTTGCCATTTTCTGATGGTAGCAAATTACTATGCAGATGTGCCCAAAAGGAGCTGTGGAGGAGGCAAAGCACAGAGCTTGCATGCTGCTCACTGCTGCTCCAAAGGGGACGAAATCTAGGCATTGACTTTTCCCACATACATCTTTAAAGGTACAATCTGACTTTAATTACTTAAAAAAAATAATATCATATCTCAATGGATAGTATCCTGCCACTGCAATCTACTGAATGCAGGAGCAGCTGAGATCTAGACCTCCTGTGAGTGATAGAATCCTCAGTAATAAGGAAATTAACAGTTGGAAGATAAAGATGCCAAGAAAAAATGAAACAAACAGACTTTTCAAAAGCACTTGGGAAAATATCATTGAGAATGCTCAATTAAATATGGATATTGTTTAAAACGTATGGGCGGAGGCAACAACAAGCAAGGAACAGCTGTGCTTGTTGAATCCCATCCCTTTGTTTGAGCAACAGCACAAATCCCCACAGATGTGGGATCTTTTTTTATTAGCTTGCCCCCCGCCCCACATATACTTATCTTTGTTTATAGCATCTCTAACAGCATCTCAGGTTGTAACCTTGATTTATAATATTGGAAACACTGGCACACCATTTTGTTTGCATAGAAGTTAGCTAGGTGAATTGCATAGCTGAGCTGTAATGTTGCCGTGAAGAATAGCAGATGTTTAGCTGTTTTAATTTCCACTCCTCGGTGGACAATCAACAACGTCTGATAACTTCTCTCGCTTGCTATGAGGTGGCCCAGGAATCTAAGTGGGGGGTCTGGCCAGAGAATCTTACACTACTGAATCAGCAGAATACCTCCATCAGCCTTTACACGGGCTTAATGACAGTAGATAGCTCAGTAATTTGGGCATTGTTTAGAGCTTTTTATGTACTTCTGATTGCCCTATGTCTGTTGCCAAACTATTTTGGGTTGATTTGCCTATGCGATACAGTCCTCTTCTGGGACTTCCCACAGGACATCAGGCACCTTTCTTTTCTTCAGGAACTGAAAGCACACAGTACAGATGGCTGAGAAACATTTTTTCCCCTAGTGAATATTTTAACTAAAATGGAAACATCTTTAATATAACTGAATTTCCTGTAAACTCTTAATGAGAAACCTCCTGCTTTTCAGAGGAAAACAAAAACGCCAGCAAGCAAAATCCTCAACCTACCCTTGTGCTCAGCAAGTTCCCCCAGCTAGGGATCTAGCCAGGCTGCAAAAATTGCGTTGTGTAATGCCATGGAAATGTAAGAAACACAACAAATCACTCTCACTCATCCCTCAGTCAACCTATCTTCCCGCTCTTTTCCATCGATTTAAACTGATACCAGTCCAGTGACTGCAGGGGAGCTTCTCTCTGGAGGAGTCCTAGACCGCATGATGCAGAGTCTGTGTCACCCAAGAAATGGCACTATTTGCACCAGTACCCTTCAACTCAGCTGCACTCCTTACTCTTAATTGATCAGGATGCATTGGAGCTGCACCTGAGTTGTAACCCTGTTGATTCAATCCAGTAGCAAACCTGAATCATGAAGAACCAGTGCAGGTTGATCTAAAATTGCTCAAGAAGCATGGCTACTTGAAAGGGTGCTAACTTCACCAATTTCAAGGGAGTTACTCTTGTTTTGTGCCACTATAAACAAGAGCAGAACTAAGCTGTGAGTCATCACCCATCTCTCTTTTGCTGCTTCTATTTTCAGAGCAGATCTGCTGGCTTTTCTGCTGGCTGAGCTTGCAGTGATGCTTTTTGGAGCTTCTTGCTAGTTAAACAGGGGTAGACTTTGTTCTCTGTGGGAGAGCAGAGAGAATCTGGATGTTATGAGCCAGGAAAGGCTGAAACCCAAAGGCTCACATAGTATTTTTAGTAATATTATAAAATACAGGTGCCCCAAAGCCTACATTTTGTCTCAGCTGGTAACAAGCATTTGAGAGTAGTCATTCTGTGGCCATACTGAGTTCCCAAAAAAAGTGCTTGTCCTGAGCTGTCAAAAAACAGGTTCTGGGGAAAGCAGTTTATGGTATTACATGGACAAAGATGCCTGAAGTGAATAGTTATTTTGAACCCCTTAAGTATCTTTGCATTGCCGTATAATCAGGAGGTATTTTTAATAGGGAGAGCTATTTTAAAACTCACTCCTCTGACACAGGCATGCATAGGCAGGATGCATCCATTTTCTAAGACAGGCGATGTAGCAATCCATCAGCTGAGAAACATCTGAAAAAGGGTGGTTTTCCTCAAAAGGAAAATGGCTAAAGAAAGCATGTGGCTTTCAGAGGAGGAATACTTCTTTATTATTAAAGAATCCAGTCCATAAAACTTTTTTAGTCTGACATTTAGCATTTGAACTATCCCATGTGGTCCAGCATTGTAGCTATTAAAATCACTTGTTTGTACCCACCAGTCAGCAAGTAATTCTGTGGCTAAGGTGCTGTGTTCACATCTTCCTTTTCCACCCAAGCTGCCATTAGCTGTCTGGTCTTTGCTTTCAGAGACCGCTCATTGCTTTTGCCAGGGCTAAAACCAAGATGTGGTAGGAACCATTACGAACTGACAGATTCTGTTTGCAGACTTAGGGATGGATGCCGTGCCCATGGGAACTAATGAGAGTTGTGCCTTCCACGCATGCATTGCTTTTGGGTACAGCTTGTCCTGAAGATTGCCATGCTGGCAAAGATCTGCAAAAGAAGAGGATGAAATTCTCCCCTGTGTAGGCAGCCAGCATGGGGTGCATGCTTTACCACAGTCTCCTATGAGCCTTATTTTGACAACGGAGTAATGGAAGGCCATGCTGTTGGTCTTCTGAAAATGAGTGAATTCCAGTCTTATAACTTAACTGGTGTCACGTTGTTATGAATCACCACCAAAATATTTTCAGTGCTCCTTGGAATAAATAGAAAACTCAAGTAAAAGCAGAAGAACTAAATAGGAATTTAGTACTTACATTAGGAGCCATAAAATTACTCCGGTTAGAGCCCTGTAAGTCTTGACACAGAATATACTGAATAAACTTGCCTCTTTCTTTCTTTCAGGCCACCTTTTCTTTAATTTGCAGTCATGCCAGGTTGGACTGATTCGTGTTTCTGTGCTGCAGTCCAGAAATCAAACAAAATAACATAATGTGCTGGCAAAGCTAAGGAGAGCTCATGGACTGCAAGCTCTACGCTGGTGTGTGTGCATGCATGTGTAGATATGCCTGCGTCAGAAGAAATTGGAAGAGATCCTCCTACCGCTAGGATGGATTCTGCTGCTATTGTACCCAGGCTTTTTCCATGCAACCCTGTTGACTTCGATGGAGTTACTCCATCCGCATGGCAAGGATCCTTAAAACTTAGACTATTGAAGTCAATGGGAACTTCGCCATGTCCATTGGCTCCATGAGGAACAGGGATATTGTTGGCTTAAAATTATGATCAGCTTTCAATTATTATTTCTGGCTTGGGAGGCAAGGGCTTAGAGAGGCATATAGATGGAGAGAAACATTGATCAAAGCCAAGAGAAGGAGTTTGAGAGCAGCATCATTATGCTTTCTCAGAACAACAGGAACACATCTCCAGAAGAATGTAGACTGAAGTCAAATTGCAAGACTTGTATATTTTCCCTTAGGAAAAATGCTGTGGTGAAAAATGTTAATGATTTTAAAATAATGCTTCATTTTGCAGGGAACAATTTTCCAAGCAGTTTTTGCCTCCAAAGCAATTGCTGACCATTTAATGACATAGTAAGTATCAAATACTGGCAGAAAGTGTATGTGGTAAGGACCGTATAATCACAAAGTAAATTCACCATTATTTTTGCCTTAAAAACCAGCACACGTGTTAAATGATATTTTTGGGTCTGCTGTGTATAATTACCAAGCATCATACACTTCAGGAGCACATAATTACTATGTATACTCCTTGTGCTACGAGTATACAATTACTCCCTCAGGTCCAAATTCTTCCCTTGGATGCTACAACTGCCGTCTGAAGGGCCAAGTATGAGCCCAAATATAGGATCCTTAGTGACTAGGACTTCAGGGGCTTTCACATAAATAGCCAAGTCAACATCTTACCCTGTTCTGGTTTCCTTGAGAAAGTTTTGGGTGAGGCCAAGACCTAAAGCAAATGTCACAAAGGAACTACAGGCTGGCTTAGTTGCTTTAGCTTTATCACAAAGGTGCTTTGTCTGCCTGTGTCTTTCTCTTGTCATTGCATTACTGGACTGTGTGGCAGTGTGTCTGCCTTCAAGAGGAGCTAGAAAATTTCAAAATGGGTGTAGGAAAAAGAATGACACTGTGGCTGGAAAACATGCCTGACGGGCAAATGCTTAAGGTGTTTGACTTCAGTCCATCAACAGGAAGTTCAAAGAGGTGACTGGAGCAAACACGAGGTACAAAATCAACTAAAGACACAAAAAAATGGGTGTCTGGACATTAATGCCAGACAAGT
Source organism: Phaethon lepturus (assembly GCF_000687285.1). Classification (NCBI taxonomy): domain Eukaryota; kingdom Metazoa; phylum Chordata; class Aves; order Phaethontiformes; family Phaethontidae; genus Phaethon; species Phaethon lepturus. The sequence continues at coordinate 45,245 of NW_010551331.1, read as the reverse complement.
TCAACTAAAAAATTAAGGGTAACAGTTTTAACAGTCAAAGTAATTAACAACTGAAGCAAACTGCTCAGAAAATGATAAAGTCTTCACCTCTAAATGTGGCCTAATCAAACTCTGGACATTTTTCTGGAAGGAAAAGGCCTTCAATATACAGAAGGTCACACTGGTGAAAGTATGAAATGCCTTGAAACCTTGACCTGATGGGTGAATTCAGGAATCAGAAAAATCTGAGGTCAAGCACATGTAAGAGACTCAATGTCAAAACCGATCCTGAAGGCTGAGGTCAGAGACTGACCCTGCTGCCATCAACAGAGCTGCATGGGTCTGAGCAGGGTGCAGATGGGAGTAGAGTCAAGCATGTTACAACCCTTTGGCCCGAGTTTGGGGTGTGTTGGGATGGGCACTGGGCAGGAGTAACCTCTACAACTCTGAGGAGCAGAGCAGCTCCCACCCAGGTGGCACAGCGTGGAGGGTTTGGAGAAAGGGCAAGGAAAAAGGAGAAAATGAGAAAACTTCTCGGGAAAGGCTCCACACTGAAATGTGGTGCATAAGGGCATTTCTCACCTCACTGCATATTGAGCAGATGAATGTAATCATGTATCTGCCTAAGGCTTAATTTCCCAAACCTTCCCTCTAGGAAGAAAAATCCTTGTTCCCTGGAGGGAGAGTGGTAAAACTACGAGGGTCATCCAGCTGCTGGGTTCCTAGAGAGGAGAGAGAGTGGGGTGATTCTGGGCCGAACGGCTGAGTGAATCCCTGGGGGATGCTGCCTGGTGCTGTGGATGTGATGGCCAGTGTCAGCGTTTAACACAACACAGGGCAGAGAGAAAACCAGAGCTCTAGCCAGACGTGATATCTGTAGCACGCCAAATTTCCCGAGAATGCATAGAATGGTTAACTGAAATCAAATATTTTGCCAGAAAACTGCCAGTTCTTATGAAGTTATTTTCCGTTGACTGCAAACCTCTAAAGACCTGTTAAATCCTTTTGGTGAGGAAGAAGAATCTTTTTAGCTGTGAGAGACGGAATTCGTTTATTTCCATCTGATACCTTTGAGTCCTGGGAGTGTACAGTTTGGGCTTTTTTTCAGCCAAGTTCCTGAAGCCTCTTTTCTCAAAGGATATGCAGCATGGAGCAAAAATATTCTCTTCTTCTTTTGGGTTCCCGCTTTGACATGTTTTTCTCCCTATGGTCAGTAGTTGGCAGGTGGTCACTTGTTGTGTCTGAAGAAAGGAAGAATATCACTTAAGCAGATGAATGTAACCACAGGACTATAAAACCAAGTCACTAAGGCTCTGCTATCCCTTCCCGTGACTCAGTGACAATGCTGGTATATCTGAGGCACATTCTGTGCACCCTCTTTAGCATTGTCTCAACAAGTACTCGATGCCTGAGTTTTAGAAACTTTTCTTAGTCAGAGCTGTGCTGTATTGTTGGAGCTAGATAACGGCTCTGGGTCACTGCAATTCAATGTGTGCCCAGCTTGCTTAATCTGAAGCCCATTATACGAGGGAATGATTATCTTGATTTTCTCTGTCTTCACATTTGTACCCTGCAGTCTAGGGACCCCAAAGCAAATGCTAATTAGTAAAGATCTCAATTTAAATTTAAAACCATACTATAAGATTTTGGGAGAAAGGTTAAATTTTGCTAGTACACTCCCACCAGTGCTAACCAAATCCTGCCTGTTTGTATTTTGAAAGTTTTCCATATAAATATTACAGACATTAATTATTTTACCATCAATTGCCAGTGGAAAGCAACTGAGGGCTATTTCAGTGTGAAGCATTTTGCCACGTATCTAAGTAGGTGATTTAACAAAGCTCGGGCTGATGTCAAAGGTCCGGATGGCTCTCACACTTACAGGCTACTGCACTTTGCACTGCCTGACGTCTGGTGTGCCTCAGCTGCAGAGATTTTGTTCAGGATAATGCTAGCAAGTATTTCCTTTGATGTTAGATAGCATTAAGTGAGTCTTAAGCATTAAGGGGAAGAAGAAGAAAAAAAAAAAGAATCCAATCTTTCTGACATATTCAAGATAATGGATGGTCTGTTTTCACAGTCAGTCTTCAAGAGTCTGCTAATATCAGATTAATTCCTGATGCTGTTTAGTACTTCAGCACCAACATACATTTCATAATAATTGCAAAATGGTGCAAAAACTAGGATACAGTTTCTATGCTGTGCCGGGGCAAGTCTAGTGTAATTCTCCTTGTCAGAGGCTTGAGTCAAGCCTGATGTGAGCAGAAGCAAACTGAAGTCTACGGTCTTTATTTGTGAAGAAATAAAAATAGCGGTGACACAGGAAATATCTGGAGGCAGTGTGACTCAGGGGATTAATAGCAGTGGCAAATGGCCCTTGTCAATTTACAGCTGCTCACATTTGGTCGCATATCACAGCCACCTCGTGTTTCCTTTGCCCAGATGTAAATAACCAAGCGAGACGCCAGGCACTGGCAAGTTAAGCCCTACACAAATATTTCAGATCCTGTGGGTAGTGTACAGGCTGACGGTGTTGCCTGGGGTACGTGGTGCAATACCCCTCAGCACACCTGGGTGCTGAGGCTTTAGGAGATAAAGGGTACAAGGAAAAGTGCAGCTGGGGAAGGAGAGCCGCATGCAACCACGCTGCGCGGAGCAGCGCACGGGAGTGCCGGTAGCTGGAAGGGAACCTAGGCTCACGGAGAGTGGAGAGGCAAAGGACCAGAGTTAAGAAAGACCATGGGTGTGCAGGAGTGCCTTAGAGACAGACAGGGAGGCTGTTTTGGCAGAGAAGAGGGAGCAGGAGCCCGGACAGCACAGCCAGGTCTGCAAGGCCCAGGGAGCAGAAGGGAGCATCTGCATGAAGTGCAGCCCTTGCATCTCTTCTTGCCAACATTTGTTCTTTTCTCTTCCTCTTCTCAAAATAGTTACTTGTTAGAACAAGCTCCTTGCCAGGATGTCGCAACTGAGACGTTTGCTCCAGATCCTGGCTGTGATTCCTGTAGCACAGCTATGCCGGGTAAATCAACCCCCTCCCGCACAAGTGGCAGAAAACACAGTCCTGGCTACACTGAAAATAACAAACTTTGACTCACTTCCTCTTCAGAAACTCTTCAGTATGCCCCATTATGCAATTCTCCAACCTCCTGGTACCAAGACGGAATTAATATCCATTTAATCCCTCAGCAGCAAGTTTCTAGGGGATACTTTTCCCAGAACAGGTCCTTCGGTCATGGTAATTTTAAAATGGTGCAGCTATTCCTGGCCCTGTGTTGACCAGGGAATTCTCTGCTACTGTCACCAACCAGTTTGTGTATGTGTGCACGTACCTGTGATTCAGATCTCTCCGTGCTACTTGGTTTACAGACAATATGAATCTCTTGGTATTTTTGCTAGAACACCTCAAATCCATAGCTCAGACTCCAGCAGATCAACCTTTCAGCTTTTCAGGTGTATTGCAGTCTCCAGGAATTATCTCAACTGTCTGCCATCAAACCAGCACTTGATGTTAAAAAGATGTACGTTCTACTTCAGTGGATAGCATACATTTCTCTGGTGACTGCTAGGAGGTAAGCAGGGAAAAAGAGATGGACAACTGCTTGGATGTGAAATATGCATGAAGAACATTTTTATTAGCCCAAAACTGAATCAGGATGCCAGCCTGCAGTCTTGCTGGGCTTTATATCTATCATTAAGCTCTTCAGACTTCTGAGCTGCAGCAATAAATCTTTTTTTCTGCTAATGACATCAAGGCAGCATGGCAACTATTTAGGCAAAACTGTCCTGCACGCACACATACAGACACATGCCCTTTTGGTGACTGCTTGTTGGATGAAAAATACTCAACAGATCAAGGACAGATGTGCATAAGTAAAAATATCTTCTTAGTCATTGGTGTGAATGAAGCTTTTCTAAAGAACTGAAAAGGGTGAAAGGAATTTCCATGAATTCAGGTGCTGGCTCAGCAGCTGTGTCTGTAACAGGACTGTTCCTCTGCTGAAAACTCAGGCACATGCACATGAACATGACTGTATCCATTGGAAACCAGGGGAGCCACAGCATATTTTTTGGTCAAATCACACCCATTTTAGCTGCAATTTCTCACTGGATACAGCAATATAGAAGACATATCCCCAAGCATGAGGAGGTTTAGCAAGACATCAATAATGTATAATGAAGATGAACAATGAATGTTCTTCTCTAAATTCAGTGCATTGTATTGTGACATTTTCTGGTGATATCTTGGTGGAGAAATACCTTTAATAGGGGTGGAGCACAGAGTCATTTTGAAAAAACAACCCTATTTTCATTGTCACTCAGGAAGATGCTGCAGATCCTGCTACTCACAAGGATCTGCTATTAATTCTTAATAAAACACCTAACTGCATTTGAAAATCTGGTCTTCTGTGTTTTATTTAGCGCTCCCATCACAGACAAAACCCTATTGCCCCAGGCCCCATTCACACACCACCTCTAATCCTCCAGGATTTATAATCTAAATAAGCATATCAGAGACCTTAATCTGGATCACCCAAGAGGTCCTTTGGGGATTTTATTCCAGATCCCAATTAAAGAGATAAGGGGCTGGGATCTGGAGTCTTTTTTTCTGCAATCAGGTGTTTCTTCTAAAACAGGGAGAGGGGTAGGAAGAACACCTCTGGCTGACCCTAGGCATCTGTGTCCCCTCTCAGATTGCATCAGCTCTGCTGCATGATGAATTCTTAGTTGCGGGTCATACTTCGCATTGATGAGGCAACCGGCAGCGAGGTTGGCAGCTGCTCCCTCGTGACTCTTCCAAGGTGCTGGCGGTTTGGATGCACAAGCCGCGTGCCCACGGGGGGATGTGTGTGTGCACGCAGAAAATTAGCAAAACACCCGCCTTGCCAGAGCGGCCGGGTTGCTGGGGGCCCGTGCTCGGCGGGCAGCAGCCTGCGCCTCCCGAATCTGGAGGCAGCTGTGGCCCAGCTGAGGCTGTGACAGGCAGCCAGCCTGCGTGTGCGCTTGGCCTCCACCAAAGGGCCAAAAAGGCAGATGAAAATGTAATGCAGGCTGCTTGCCTGGGCCTGCCTGGCATTACGCACCCAGCGCGTGTACAAAAACACCGCCTTCGTTCTCCTAGAAAGGTAAAACAACCACAGTTCGTTGTTGTCTTTGGAGAAGCTGTTTACTGTGGCTGTTCCCGTGGGGAGAAGAGCGGGTCCCTTAACCTTTTTGGGGCTTCTCAGAGAACAGATATGGGCCCAACACAAGGTAGAGGTACTGTCTGAGGTACAATGCTGCCCATCCTTCTGCCCTGCACTGTTTCACAGACCCAGGTGAGCCCGGCAGGTGTCCACTGAGATGGTGTCCAAGGTCTAGCCAACACCCATAGCTGGGACACTCCTTCAGGGCTGCTGAGAGTCTGCAGCATTTCTGGTGCCATCTCACACTACCTCGGGAAACGTGGCTTTGAGGAGGCAGTTTGATGGCACAGTCATCTGCAGCTCATTGCCCAGCTGGAGGGATGTCCTGAAGGGTGACAGCTGAGGCTGCTCTGGCTCCGACACAGCTCAGTGTCTTCGCTAGTGGTGTCGGGGTGGGTAGAGAGGGTGCTTGTTTGAACTATGGAAGACACAAAGCTGGGATACCTGCAGTGCATCAGGGTGAGGCGTGGAATTTAAAATGATCTCATCAGCTTAGAAAAACAGACTGGAGAAAGTAGGATGAAATTCAGTAGAGACAAGTGCAGGAGGCTATACTTGGACTTGAACAAACAGCTCCTTAAATCTTTCAGCTTGAAGGTGTGAGAAGGAGTCCTGCTTTGCTAAGCCCTGGAAAAACCTCAGCTGGACTTCCCTGCTCAGTTTCATGATCAGCTAGAAGACCAGATCTCTACACAGTTTCTTTATGACTCAGTGTAAAACAGAGGCTTTGTAAAACAACAGGCAGTGGCTGTTTAAAGATCTGTCATCATTCCCCTCTGGCAGAAATACTTCTGTTGGTTTGGTTGACAGTGTAAGCTTCTGGGGTTGCAGTCTGAGAGGACAAGAATTAAACTTTGAATTTCTCATGGAAGATGGTGGCTGGAAAGTGTATTGGAGACACCCTTTGAGTGGGAGAAACCATGGGGATGTGGATGCATTGGGGAATATGCCTTGCTTCCCTCCTGTGTTTCTCCAAGTTGATAGTGGTGTTACTCCAATAACATCAAGGGAGTAAGGCTGGCATAAAACTGGAAATAATGCAGTGTTTAATTAGATGATCTTGATAAGAAGAACCTGGGGTAACATGTGTAGCTAGAAAATATTAATTGCAGCTTCATTTCCCAAAGTAATTCCATGTAGGATTGCCTCTGGTCACAACACAGTTTCACTGTAATAGTGCTGTGCATTGTTAAAAGTCAGCAGTCATTTATTTTGTGCTGAACAGACTACATTATGAAGGAGATAATCCAGTTTGCTGTCATTTTGGCAGCTTGTTAATGACACAGGGCAGCATAATATCGCATGGGTTCAGAATTTAGCTGCTAAGCTTCAAGCTTTACGCTTTGCACACACTGTCATTCTTCAGAAATAGTTTTCGCTTTATCCCAAAACTCTGCATTAAATTTATTGTCACTTCTGGCTAGTGTCTAAAGGGCAACCAAATGACATTTTTCTTCATGCCTGTTGAATGATGTAGTAACAGAGGGGAAAAAAACCCACTGGCAATTAACATGGCCAGAACTTTTGTAAGAAGCAGACAGAACGGGAAAGAGAACAGATCTGATCTGACTCATTCAGAAGAGCTTTTAAGAAACCCTTCATTGCTCTAAATCTATGTACGTCCTTCATCTAGAAGGAAAGAAAGTCTGGTGGTGTGGATACTAGCCTAGGACCCATGTCAGGATAAGAGCTGGCCTGGACCAGGTTCCTCCCTTCCTCTCATACTTCTAATCATTCCTGTCTCCTAATTTCCAGCTAAAGTCAAGCCCAGCCAGGAGCCATGGCACACACAGCTGGCAGCACCAGGGCCTCGGGTTTAAGCCCAGAGAACAGGGGTAGACGAAGCTTTATGAAGGTGAGCTTCCATGGCATCCTACAAATATCCTGGCCCTCTGCTCTCCGGTGCTCCAGGAGGATTGCCCAGCTCTGCCCACTGATCACAGCCTGGTGTTCTTCCTGAGGGAGAGGGAAACATGGGGAGTCTGTGTTAGGGGATCTGCAGCTCTTTCTGGTGTGGTTTCTGTGGCCACAGTAAAGCTTGTCTCCTGGTTTTGTTTTGCATGAGGTCATATCTTCTGAGTTTTACTTTGGCTTTCAGGGAGAAAAAGGGAAAATCTGCTAAAAATGGATGGCTCACTGCCACCACACGTTATCGAGGTCTCCTATGCCAATTTTTCCATGGGTTTGTTTTTTGAGGATATTTCATGCTAGAAGTTGTTTCAGGTTCACAGACCATAACAAACCCTTCCAGAAATCATGCAGAGTTTGTGTGGTGATCTGTTGGGTATTTGGTTTGGTTGGTTAGTTTGACTTGGTTCATTGTTCATTTGGAGGTTCCCAATGAGTAGAAGGCAATCAGCTCTGCTGCTTTCTTCTATTCATAAAGGGTGGGAACTCAGGCACCCTCTGACAGTGCAGGCTTTATAAGGGCAGGTGGGCAGAAGGATCAGGCTGTGGGGGGCATTCAAAGTGGATACAAAAAGCCTGACCTTCATGTCCTGAAGCCAAGGGAGTCTGAAAAGTGATTTGAAGAGGGTAGGAGGAGCAGACACTCGGCAATTGATGGGCAAAGAATATGATCTTAGCAACTGACTTTTAAAGGGTGGCCTTGTGGGGGGGGGGCAGGGGGAGAAAGAGAAGAAAAAAGAAAATGAGAGCAAGCATTCAGGTTTTAGCAAAAAAGGTTGACCTTTATTGATGTTAACTCCTATGAATTATATCAGTTTATACCAGCAAGGGAACTGAGCCTGAATTTATTTTTCTTACAGACCTCCCTACTAGATGAATTCACTGGTGAGTGAGATAAAAGTAGGAGGAAGCTGACTGCTGATATTGCTAACAGCAAAGTCCACCTCTCAGGCCAGCCTTTTATACAAAATAGCTGTGATCTCATACTTTTGTGCCTTATAAAAAAGACTGAAATAAAGTCAAAACTGTACTGCGCTGCACTGAATGGTATTTATGGTGGTAGGAGGCATCCCAGCACCCTCACCCTCTTACCCTCCTCCCCTCTCCACACCCAGTAAAACACAGCCAATTGAAAAGGGTTAATATTTGCTGAGATCTGGGCTAGATCTTTCTGGACACAAGTGTATTGCCATGCTGACTGCATTGGGATTTAAGAGGCTGAAGTGAGGAGCAGAAGCTGAAGAGAAATGGGTGGGAGTAGGGCTAGATTCTGGATGTGTGGGGACCCAGGTTCCAGCAGCACCAGATCCATGTTTTGGCAGACCAGTGATGCCAGGCTGACATTTCTTATTGCCAGGCTTTCTGTTAGCTTCTGGTGCATTTGGCCATAACTAAATACCACCACTACCACTACCTCTACCACCGCCAAGATGTCTCATCCTTGCATCATGAAAGCCTGCTCAACCAGGGGGCAAGGAGTGGAGATGGTGACATTTTTTCTTGAAGAAAAAGAGGAATGATGCTTTCATTACCAGGATAAAACTTGAGCGGCAGCATAAAATAGAGCTTGGCAGAGCCAGGCTCCCAGCTTAGCCCAGGTTATCCTCAACTTAAATCCTGTCCTTTCAAATGTTGTAGTCAGAATGAAGAAAGATACAAAATAGTGGTCTTAGAACGAAGAGAGGGAGGAAGAGAGGAAAAAGGAAGCCTATTATTAATAGTTGGAGGGCTCAGATACAAAGGGTCATCCTGGATAAGAGAATACAGAGTAGGCAGAAACAGCAGCATTTCTGAATGGCTCAGGAACAAGGAAGGAAGGAAAACTAAGAGCTGAAGATGACTCATTTTAATGACCTGAATGAGAAGGAGGAAGGGTATTCAGCAGTTTCCCATGAAGAAGTACCTTTAAAAACAAGCCCCATCTTTCAAAGAACAAAATGTAAGAAAAGAGAAGCCTTTCACAAGATTTTGAATAATTTATAAATGTCTTTTGCAATTTTCTCATCCTTAGAAAATTCCTCAAGAAATCAATGGATCACTATTGTAGGCGGGAGCTTTCATCACCATATCGAGTGAGCAACAATGTTCATGTCAATCTCCCGCCTTTGGATCACGTTAAGGACTCTGTGTGTCATCACAACGGCTGCGTTTGCACAATGCCTTAAGACACTGTTGCTGATGCTTGTGGAAAGTACAAAGCAGTCCCCGGAAGGCACTGCACCCCATTGTCCCATACTTCTTGTTTCCACTTTTTATCAGCTGGTGATAACAAGAAGTATTTGTTTTTCTGCTAACATTTTTGGTTCCTATGATCCTAGTTCTCCTATGATTTATAAAGGGTGTGAGTGAGAAGTATCTCCATCAACACCCATAGATTTACAAGGGCTTTGAATTAATAGGCTGAGAGAGTGGATCCTTCTGGATTTAATTTGCATAATCCCTATTTTACAGAACTGATATTTTAAAAATTGTTCTCTCTGGAGAGAGTAGCTTAAGAGTATGACACCACAGTTTGACATACTTATATCTTCTTGGAAAGATATATGCAGAATAAGGAAGATCATCTTAGTCCTTCACCCATTAAGACAAAAAAACCCCTGTCATTTCATGCAATTTGGAATGTATGGGCATCTTTCCCTTGCTCCTGCTGTATTCTCAGTCTCCTCTGCCGTGTCCAGCTGGAAAGACCTTAAAACCCTACGTGCTCTGTAGGAAATAAGACTTGAAGGCATTTCCTATGCTCCTTCACATTACCCTTTCCCTGCCCCTGAACACCAGCATGCATTTAGTTCTCTACTACTGGGCTGCTGCAATTCAGCTCAGAGATGAATGCATTTCAGGTGAATATCTGTGTACAGGACAAGATCCCCCACTTTATGTGGGAAAAAACCTGGAAGAGAGAATGAAGAGAGTCTCTGAGGTTTCCTGTGCAGTGGTTTTCCTGGGTGGTCTTTTGGATGAGAGGTGATAGGTAGGCTGGTGTATTTGGAGGCTGCAACCATCACCCTCTCTTGCAACCCCTCTTCCTCACTAAGGTGTTGAAAAATTCTTCCTAATTGAGCCAAACACCATCTTCCAGGGGTAGATCTTGTTTCTGGTGCCTGTTTTCGCTCTACATACCATCTTGCAGCACTGCTCTGTATCAGTTTTACAGGGCTACTTTATCATGCTCACCCCATTGTTCCTAGATAAGTAATTCCACTCTCCACTGGGTGTTAATCCCTTGCAAATATTTGTGTACACCTCTCCTCATACTATCACTCAGCCAGTGCCTTCAAACTTTCCTCTGAAGCCCCTCACATCTCTGGTAACTGCTGCTACTCTTTACCTCCACGGTCAGTGAATATTCCTCTGATAACAGCCTGGCCACTATGCACATTTCTCTTTAAACCTCAGGGTCCTCCTTATAGACCTACTCCATCTGTGTCCTTTTTCCATAGGCAACAGCTGCTGTGACAGTGATGGTGACATCCCTCCTCTGTGACCTGAACCCTAAACTGCACAACTGGTGGTTTCAAGTCCTGTGGTATCCAACTGCTATCTGTAAACCCACGGTCTCCTCCAGTGCTTCTGTGTGTGAAGTTATTTCCTCCCTGCCTCTCCACCATGCGTTAATTTATAATGAGGGAAAGTAAGTTGCTCACTGTTCTGCTTTATATAATTATGTATTTGGAGCTTTAATTAGAACGCCACTAAAATCAGAGAAGACAAATGAATCCAGCTTTAAGACATTATTTAATCACCTAAATGCATTTTCAAATTAAGACAGAGCTCTTTGATAGCACAGCCACTTAAAGCAATCCACATTGGTAACATTATTTACTAAGGAACCATGCACACGCCGCCACCTGCATCCATCAAAACTAAGGGTGCTCTAAATCATCCAGTGCCAAAATTAATGCAAACAACGAGCAAAAGGATAAAGAACAAAGAAAATAACACACCAGCCCTGGGGCCTCTCTCTCTAATCTTTGGAAGAGCCTTAGGGTAGACACGTCAATTATTTTTTTGTTCCTCCTTCTATACACTGTTTGCATTACAATTTGGCAGAATGATTTAAGAAGCCCTGAGTTGTGTTGAATGTGGGTGGTGGATTCACGGCTTGGAGACTGTGTTGTTGTTGTTGTATATTACTGTCTAACTCTCAGGAGACTGAGCTTACTGTACTCCATCTGCAATTAATTTATCACTTTCAATGTGTGTGTTTATATAGCATATGTATTATGTATAATGTATGCATACATACCCCTGTAGCTATTAAGCAATATAAATTTATTTTTCCTCTTTTTCCTGTAGACAGTAAATGTTTCCCTAGACTTCACCATTTTTGATCACCTAACATGTGATAGAGTAAGTTTTGTGGCATGAGGTTGAGCAAACAGCAATGTCAATTTTCTTCTCATGTTGACTGTTCTCAGGCTATGGTGATGTAACTCCAAACAGATAGCAAAACGTTGTAGGTACACAGCAAGACCTGCAGCTCATAGATGGAGCTTGGATATTCAGGCAGTTCATTTGAGTTTTCCTCTGCTAAGGATTTGGTTCAGAAAACTGTAATCTAGAATCTGTGATATTTCTTCTTAATGAGTGTGATAGGAGAGACATTGAACACATTGAGTCAATAAAATTGTGCTGGAATAACTAAAAGAAGGATATGATCCATATTAGCCTCAGGCTGTACCATTGGCACATCATCCAAGAAAGCTGAAATAGTTGCATTCTTCTAAGATTCAAGTATGCTTTGAGGTGAAAATACCATTTAGCAAGCACATATATCAACAGTTCATCTTGTGGCCTTTTTCCTTAATATCACAGACTGTAGGCCAAATGCAAGACTGATGTCTGCTCCCTGGCTTCAATGGGCTTTCATCCAAGTTAACATTTGGTGTCTTCCACTTAAACCAGAACCAAACTCCTGCAGTGAAATAAGTGCATACATGTCAATTAAGTAGTAAGGACAGTATTGGAATATATGTAGGTAATGAAACTGCTACTGAGGAAACTTTATGCTCTACATGTAACTGGGAGTTAACATGTAATCAAGAAGAGAAACTAATCATTAAAAGCATTAGTAATTCTCTCACAAACTGACGTGACAATCGATTTGGTAAACAGATCCTTTGACAGCACAGCACACAAGCCCTCTCTCTTCACAGATTAGGTATTGACTGGATTTAGTCACACCCTGTTAGGAAATGCTCAGAGCTGCACAGCAAATAAATAGAGAAAATGGTAGTTTTTCAGTACTGTTTAGTTAATAAAGAAACATTGGGAAGAACAACTTGCCTGTCCTTCCTAAGCTCTTGCACCGCAATGTCTATCTCACCATCATACCCTACTGAGTAGGTGGGCGGAGGTTTATGGAGAGCAGAGCTGTTCCCCCTCCTGTAAACACCTCTGAACCACAAAACATGGTGTATATAGAATCTGGGAGTCAAGCCCTGCCACTCTCTTGGGACCACCTTCTTCCTTGCAGACACAGGGACTGATAATCTTGGTTGGGCTGAAGTGAGTGCTGTAGAAATGGAGCGGGCTGTGTGGGACAAAAGATCACATATTGTCTAGCTGCAGGGGGACCTGCAGGTGGCTTCCGCTATCTTGGGGCAGGTAGGAAATGAGCAGACAGCAGATGCCTGGCAAGTTGTGTCATGGCACTAAAGAAATATGAGAGAAAGCTCTGCTCCTTCAGCTTTATCTTCATCCTCACTGCAAAGCAGATGGTTCTGAATCATACTTATTCCAACACCGCTTATACCTTGGACAATGTAACAGGTCCTTGTAAAGAGTATGAGTTAATTTATGCACATGTAGGGTTTCAGAGCAGTATTTGTAAGCCTGGCTTGCAAGACGTTTATCGTCTAGTCAGAGGACTGTCTTACAGTCAGTCTCCTCTCCCCATACATAAGTTGGAGATGAAAAAGTGCCACCATGTAAAATCCCCTTAAGAATGGAGGAACACCAAGTTGTGCTCTGTGGTCGCACAGGCTAGTCCCCATGTGGCCTTTCCACCATAAGGCCCTTTGTGTTTGGGGTGGGGACAAAATTAACATTTTAATTGAAATTCTGCCTGCCATAAAGCCCAGTTTGCTGCAAAGTGGAAGTGACAAGTGGTTTCCTTCCACTCAAAGGAATCTCCTGTTGTCTTAGAATCCGGTTAGGTTGGCCAGACTTTGCTTTTAAAGAGCCTTAGCTATGTCTTTTGCTTAGAACCTGAGATAAAACCAGGCAGGTTTTGCGTGTCATTACCAAATTTGGCAGTGTTCTAAGGTAGATGCCATGCTGCAGAACAAGCAGTGTAACATGCCTGTTGGGTGTGAGGCCACACACCCAGTGGGAGGCAATACCTGGCAGGGCTGAGGAGCTCCCACAGCTTTCTGCTCACTTTTCCAGGGGGCAAAACTACGGTCAGTAGAAATTACTGAATATTTCCCGATGCTAAGAAAATCCCCGTGAGAGCAGCCCCACTGCACCGTACATTTATTAGACAAATGACCTCATGCATATGCATTAATGGGCCTTGTCAGAGAAGCAAAATTTCACAGAATCACAGAATCACTAGGTTGGAAAGGACCTTCAAGATCATCAAGTCCAACCATTAGTCCAGTGCCACCATGTCCCCTAAACCATGTCCTGAAGCGCCACATCCACAGGTTTCTTGAACACTTCCAGAGATAGCGACTCCACCACCTCCCTGGGCAGCCTGTTCCAATGCCTGACCACTCTCTCAGTGAAGAAATGTTTCCTAATATCCAATCTAAACCTCCCCTGGCACAACTTGAGGCCCATTTCCTCTCGTCCTGTCACTAGTTAGTTGGGAGAAGAGGCCAACACCCTCCTCAACACAACCCCCTTTCAGGTAGTTGTAGAGAGCGATAAGGTCTCCCCTCAGTCTCCTCTTCTCCAGACTAAACAACCCCAGGTCCCTCAGCCACTCCTCATAAGACTTGTGCTCCAGTTCAATGGTCTAGTCCCAAAATCCATGCTACTTATGCTTCTTTGGCGCTTGAATGAGAAATTCTTCCTTGCTTTAACCAGAGTCTCCTATGCTTAGTTAACTTGTTCACCTTCTATAGGCAGGCAATCCGCTTTCATGACCAGCTTTCATGACTAAGACACCTGAGGATGCGCTAGCCACTTAGAGGAAACCCAGAAACTAGAAAGAAGACCTTTTGCTGGAGAATCATGTCCTTTATATCTGTTCTTTGATGTAGGAATGCAAGAAGCCTCCAAGACATGAGCTGTGAACATTTTCTGAGATAGTACTATGGTAATAACATGGTTTTTAACTTCAAGTTTAAGGAGGTGTAAGGTCAAGCCCCCAATGATGGGATAAGCCAGTCATGTGGCAGCACAGTACTTCTAAGGGAAATTGTTTGGCCGTTTCTGCTGTGTTAGCAGAGTATACAATTCAGATATGAATAGAATCGTTCAAAAGTGTGAAAAGCAAATCCTCTTATTTATGAATAACTGGATAAACCCATCCCTTGCTGAAAATTTCTGTGTAATTTGATCATTATGTCCATGTCTATAATTGAAAGGCACAAAAGGGTATCACAGAGGATAAATAGAGTTGTTGCATGGCAGGGGTCTGATTTTGATTACACTTGTAAGGCGTAGTTGGGTAAGTTTCTGCTTACATTCTAATTTATGAGGATGTGGGTCAAAGCCATTTGCTACAGCTCAGAATAAAGCCACGAGATGCATTCTTTACCTATTAGAACTAATATGACATCTGTAGAGAGTTAAATAAAGAGTATCTCTCTTACATGTTTTTTTTAAAGCATCCTTCTACTACTGAAATGGGAAATAAATTCCAGGTTAAAGTGTCATTATAACACCAAAGCCAACAAAGCGAGGACAACCTCAGATATGTGCCTGAAACCTGGTGAGCTTCCAGAAGAGCTCCATGTTCAAAGCAGAGTATATGGAAGAAGTCAAGGAGAAGTGGAAATTGTGTGCCTCATTCTTTACTTGATTATACTAGTTGGAAGGGGAGTGGACAATGACAGCATGTGCTTTTAAATAAAAGTGTTGCTGACAAGCTGGTCAGCAAGGCTACAATACAACCCTAAAACTTTAATAAGAAAGAAGATGCATTAGGTCAGAGATGTATTGCATCATAGACTATGAAATGTGCTCACCTGGGTTCAGCTCCAAGTTCTGCCATTGACCTCTCCTGTCATCTCCAGACAATCAAGTATACTAGGGTTTGAATAAGTGGTCATTATTTTGCATTTGACTGTGAAAACCCTCAGCCTGACTTTTTGCAAGCCCCTGAAACTCCAGCTGAAAATGAAGAACTTTTCAGCTGGGCAGAACCCTTAAAAATCAGGACCAAAGTACCTTGATCCTGCAAAATTAGAAGGTGCTTATTACTCACTTATACACACCACAGACCTACTGCAAGACTTAACCAATGGCATGCTTTAAACCTTGGGATGGAAAATAATTCACACAATGAATGGCAGGTTTATTCTTCTGCTGGTGCCCATTCTTTTTTCTCACACATAAAAAACTTCAGTTTAAATTGTGGAGTATTAGCCATTTTGATGTATTAAGGAGTAGTCCAAACAATTATAGGATTATACTAACACATGATGTCCTAGGAACGTTTTAAGAAGTGCAATGAGATTTGAAACAGAACTTGGCCCTGATGCAAAACAAATACCAAGACAAAATAGCACCTCAAAACTTGAGACACTGGCTATGAATTTTGTTAACTTAGGGTATTTACTGTCTTGTGCTTCAGGTCAAATGTAATCACCTGGTGCATATGTCCTAAAAAGAAGAGGCCTGCAAAGACCCTACAAAGGATCTGCTTCTAGCATTGGTTTATAGATGATTCTTACCTACCGCTCATAAAGTGTTAAGGAACATGACTTTCCTGTGCAGCTTGTTCACAGGATCCCCCGCATGTTGATGTTTAGGAGCCTCTCTATACCAGGATGTTCATATTAATTAGGAGGAAAGGAGTATTCACAAAGTTAAACATCAAGCACAGGAGTAACCTTGTTAGGCCTTATTACACCAGATGGAGAAACACAAGTCACCATGTAGCCACTTGTCCTCTTAGGTACAGAAGTATTTCCCCACAGCACGTACACATGGGGGAGGCTAGTCTTCTGGAAGCAAATCTATGTAATTGCGTGGTTTCTGCAAGTAGCTGATAAAGGTAACCGGGAGGGAATACTAAGTGTGGTTCCTGGGTAGTGCAGGGCTAAACTCCATGCTGCTGTGTATCTCAACTTGCAGTCGAAGTCTGCACTGTTTAAATTTTCCGTTGCAGGTAAAAGCTGCATCAGATCTCTTTGACAGCAGCTGTGCGTACCTTTTTCAGGACATAAGGTGGGTGCTCCTGAAAGCTGCCCAAAGAATTTATCATCTGAATTGGCCTATGCTTCCAGTTTTGTGGAATTTGCTCTCATAGGTTGCCACAGTTCATCTCACATCCCAGAGACTCACGTTTCGCTTACCCCTGACTGCTCAGATGAGACCCTGAGCGAGGTGGGTCGCTGGCAGGGAGGACGTGAGGGTGCCCTGTTCTGGATCATCTCTCTCACTGCTGCAGCCACAGTTTGTGCTTCCCTTTTGGATCAGACCATCCACCCTTACTTATTCTACCTTTTCCTTTCTGACACAAATTAGCTGGCAAAAATATCTAGTCTGTAGATTATAGCAGAAGTTTCTCTGGTGTTCTCCAGGGTGTTGCAAATGAAAACTTATACCCAGGCAATTTCTTCTGGGTGATGGTTTTCTTTTTTGAAAAGTGTTACTTTCATATTCTGTGCTGCCAGACATGCTCAGCACCTTTGTCATTCATAGCAGCACTGATGCTACACTGTGCTCATAGCACGTGTAAGTAGCATTTGAGAAATCTGATATCAAGTTCTAAAGGATTTTTGCCTTTTTGTTCCTTCTCCACATTTTCCTCTGACATTTCCAGCTCTCTTCTCTTCCCTGTTCCTCTGAGATTTTTCCTCAGGGGACAGTGTCTCTGAGTGATTTCATTAGCTAGGATGCTGTTAGCTCTGCTTGTGATTCTGTATTTGCTCAGAAGCTTCTGATTATAAAAGTTTTTAAAATTTTCTTTGTGGCTCACAACATCCACTACATAATATCACAGGAATAAAACCCTTAATGGGAGACATTGGAAGCAGAGACCTCTTCTGCTCCATCTCCAGTAGTTACTGCATTGGTCAGAGATGAACACAGGCTTGTACCTTTGCTGCAGTACAGTTCCTGGGAGAGTGTCAGGACCCACATAGTCAATATGTCTCATAATTTGTAGATGGGCTGTGAAAACTTTGGTATCCCCAAACTGGGTAGAAATGCAGAGCTAGCCGTGATTCTTGCAACCCAGGTGAGGTTCATTTTTGAAAAGTCCTTATTAGTAACTTTTATGATTTTATGACTGCAACCTGGAAGCTCACAGAAGAATGTTCAGTCCCGCAGAGGATCCTAAATCTCTTCATGCTGACAGTAACAAATATGTACAGATTATGCATAGCCTGAATACTGCGTGATTTCACCAACCCAGTGGGAAAGATTCTTCTCTTAATTACACAGGAACAAGTAGGGAATTGCTCTAGTGACGCGAATGGAGTTATTTTGGATAGACACCAACACAGGAGAGAACACAATCTGGCGCCTTGAATGCTGCCAACAAAAGCCCGGTTGTATTATCCCATGATTTGACTGTGGCAGCCAGTCTCACTGAACTGATGTCTGACCCAGCTCCCATGGAAATCAATGTGAGCCTTTGCACTGATTAAAATGCTTTTCAGTAGACCCTCTTGGCAGCCAGATCAGATTTCGGATCAAGGTCTCCCTTACCTGCTTTGATTGAAACTTATGTCCTCGATGGTGCTGACGTAACTGCTATCTTATCTCAAGACTGGCCCTGCTTTGACTGGAGGGTCGGACCAGGATACCTTCTGAAGGCTGCCCAGACCTGCAATATTCTCTGTTTCTCTGTAACTTGGTAAAATATAGGACTGTGGGAGACACAGCAATGCTCTCGTCCATCAGCCCAACCTGTACTTTCAATGGAAGAAAGACTCCTGTGCAAGTGTCCTTGGGAATTTTAGCCATTAATTAACTACTGTATTAGCATACCTATTCTTATTACCTTATGATGCTCTCATCATGTTACAACAGAGATCAGGACGAGCCCCAAAACCCCAGAGATTTATCTTCTCTAAAGGAATGTTTCCAAGACTTTAGCCCAGTAAACACTGGAGCTTAGCTGGGATTTAGGAGGAATGACTTTTCCTATTTGATTTGCAAGGTCTGTGTTTCCTTGCCTCACTACAATTTTCCAGAATTTGGGGTGATAGGGTTTCATTTAAAGAGTTTAAACTCCCTAGAAAAAAATCAAACACATTTAATTTTTCATCTAGAAAATATCTGAGATGACACAATTTTGGAGCTATATACTAGTGAGACCAGACTGCTGAAAAATATAGTTTCTGCAGCCTCCACCCAATCATCGAGGTTTGTGCCCAGCAAAGTTTGCTTTAAATATTCACTTTTAGGGCTTCTGGTCCTTGCAGTTTGTTTTCCTCTTCCATCATAATCTGAGTTTTTGCACATTGAAAAAAGTTACAGTTTTTTTCTCATGGAACTTTGGAACAAGGGTGGGGATGCGGTAGCAAGATTAAGTAAGTGTGTGCAAATGAATATCTATTAAAAAACAGAATGGAGACAGAAAAAAGGACTCTTGATCTGGCCTTTCTGCCAGATTCCTGTGTACAGTGTGGATTATGGAAAGACTGATGATCTGCCTGACTGACCACTGAACCATATCGTCCTTCTTCCTTATTGCTTTTGACCTGATGAATAGCTTATGAATTGCTGACGATGTTCTCTCTGCTAAGCAGATTGTACACTTACAAAAGGCAGGCTCGTCCTCTCTCCTCCCAGGATTCAATGCCCCTGTCCTAGTTTGGATAGGCTTTCTCTAAAACCATGTTACAGTTTGGAGAATGCAGTTCTCTGGTATCAAAGAGGTCACATTAGGGTAATTTATCTTCTCTTTTTCCTCTTGAAAGTCCAAGAACATGAGTTGCACATTTAGGAAGAAAAAATTATCCCAGAACCCTCCAGATTACCTATAGAGTTAAGAAATGACTAAATTAGAAGAATAAAAGACCCATAGCAGTTGTTATATAAGTGGAGTATGAATTATCTATAATTAATGAAGAACTAGTCCAAATCTTACCACAATTGCCATATTCTTACTAAAGATGACATGAGGTCAAAAGCATGAGCATTTTGGCAGCCAGTTTGGTACCACAGTAAGTCAAACATACAGCATGCAGGTCTGATGAAGTTTGGTATGATCGTGCTATTAAACTGGCAGTGTTCTGCACCCTAGTTGTAATCAAAAGATCCAGGGCCTGAGATTACTCTAATTTCATAGGGTAAAATCTTGGGCAAAATTTTATTTAATCCAATAGAACCCACTACCAAAATCCTTACATGGTGAAATGACTCATTGATGTCACTGGAGTTTTGCCTGAATAAGAACTGAGGCCCTGAGGGATTAGCTGTGCTCTTCTCTACTTACTCATTAAGTAAATCCTATGCAGCTTCTAATGAATGCAAAATGGCATAAATGGAAAGATGGGTCTTATATAAAGTGAAAAAGGATTTACTGGATTTATTGAAAACACCTTCATTTAGGTTAATTTGTACGTGGGGTTTTTTTCTTCAGAAGAGTGGTGTCTGTAGAATAACAGGAACAAGAACGTCTGTAATCTGGATGTGATAACGAATATGACAGAAAATCTCTCAAGTTCTGTGTTTTTCAACCTTTTTTGATGTGGAGACCCGTAGAAAACTTCCAAGGGAAGTGCAGACCCCCTTCTAAGGAATTCAGGCAGCCTGCTAGTAGAAGAAGTTTTCTTCATTATTGTTCACAGACCTCTTGAAAGTAGCCCATTCATAGACCCTTGATTTAAAATCAGTGCTGTAAGAGGATGGCTTTTACCAGAGATGCAAAAAATGATGTTACTTGGGTTGGTCTCCATAAGCATATAAACAAGCATTTGAGGGTGGAACATTTGGAACCCAGTGCAATCGCTGGCCAACTCCAGGGCCTTCAGCACCTGCTGTGCACTTGTCTTTCTCCAAAATGATGTAGGAGTTATCCTGCTGGATAAGGACCAGGATCCATTCCTGACAACTGTCTTTCCTGCCCAGTTGCTCTGAAATTGAAGAACATGGACAACAGGAGGAGAGCGCCATGCTGCTGGGAAAGAGGTCTGTCCTGCTTTCCTCTTCAGCTCTACAAATAATCTTGCAATTTGCTAGTAGCCAGAGGAGGGTAAGAATTCTAATTAATTCCCCCAGGCATAATAGTTAATTTTCAGAGACAGTTTCCAATCATCCTGAAGGAGGTGGTGAATGTGTAAAGCCGAAAGAGTGCCTTTTACTCTGGACCATGGCATGTGTCCCCACTAGATCATGTCTAGAGGGCTTGACTTCATAGAATCACGGAATCACTAAGGCTGGAAAAGACCTCTAAGATCATCAAGTCCAACCGTCAACCCAACACCACCATGCCCACTAAATCATGTCCTGAAGTGCCACATATATGTGTTTTTTGAACACCTCCAGTGATGGTAACTCCTCCACTTCCCTGGGTAGTCTGTTCCAATGCTTGACCACTCTTTCAGTAAAGAAATTTTTCCTAATATCCAATCTAAACCTCTAAACATAAGGGACTCTGGCCCCGATGATCCTGGAAAATGGTCTTTTAGTTCCCTAGGTCAGCTTCCTAAAATCCTTCTGGGCTGGTAGATGCTTCAGTGTTCGTCCTAACAGGTACCAGCACCACTGCCCCCTGCCTGCCCCCTGACAGCAATATCACAAAATCACAGAATCACTAGGTTGGAAAAGACCTCTAAGATCATTAAGTCCAACCATTAATCCAGCACCACCATGATCCCTAAACCATGTCCTGAAGCACCACATCCACACGTTTCTTGAACACTTCCATAGATGGCGACTCTACCACCTCCCTGGGCAGCCTGTTCCAATGTTATTCTACCTTGACATCACTTTCCTTTGCCTTATGGAAAGCACCAAAAAAACATTGATATACCACAAGCGCTCAATGGCAATCGCATTTCTTTTTTATAGTATTAAATTCACTGCCTGTGTTCTCTAGTGCTACAGACCTTCCATTCCACAGCAAGTCAATGTCAAGATGCTGCTGAATGCTCCCTGCTGCCTTCAAACTGCAGGACACCCTCTAATCCTGCTGACTGGCTGGTACTGCTGCAGCCTTGGTGTCTGGAGGTGCTACCCACCCACCCATATCAATGTCATGAAGGGGGACACCTCAGTTACCCAATGTGGAGCTTGGCCAGACACAGGTAGGAGGGAGATGGATAAGGCTTAAACTTCCCCCCTCCAGAATTAACACTTTGATTAATCACATTGGACATTCAACTAAGATGTGGATTAATGCATACGAGGCCAGGCCTTTAAAGAGTACTGGGCTTTACTTATGAATACGTTCCAGTATCTTTCATCTTGTTTGGGACAATCCCTTTCTCAGCCTCTCAAACAAGGCCATAAATGGGAGACTAACCCAAAATGTTATCCCATTCAGTGGCGAAGTATTTTTTTCATATTCTTCCTTAATATTAGGGATCTTTTTTTTGAAGGCAAAAAACTTAGCCAACCTTGCCACGTCTCAGCAAGCACAGACACTCTGTTTGTTGTGTCATGAAAACGAACAACACATTTTCAATGTTAAATAAACATTTATCCAAAGGTTCAGCGTGACTGCTTAAAACTGGAGTAAATCAATCACTGTAGGTTAACCTTTGCTCACAACACTATTTTTCCTTTCTGAAAGCACTGTAACCATCAGATCTCAGAGTTACATGGTTTTTCAACATGCCACTGTCAGGAGAAATACTTAGTGGAGAAATCTGGCACCGCAAACTCTTTTCCACCCAATGCTCTGTGGAGCTCAAGAAGTTTATGGGTTGCTGTGCTGTATCTTAAGGACATTAAAGATACAATTTCAGCTACAATCCGTCTGGAAAAATACCATGAATGTGAAACTATAGAGAGTTTAGGAGAAGTTAATGTTCCCTGGCACATGCATATCAGCACAGTTCAATTACACAGTTACAAGCATGCTTTCCTTCTAAATTGGCTCAGTGGAACAGATCCTAACATGTCATACCAAGGTGTTTGTGTTACAAAGGGTTATTGTGCTGTGGTTTAGCCAAAGGAGATGAGAATAAGAAGATACAAGAAAACATTTGCAAGGAATTTAGGCCGTGGTAAACAATGGCTTCTCCCTGCCCTGACAGAGCAAATATTTTTGTACCTGCAAAGCTCCAATTAAGTTGGGTAAGCAGAAAAATTACCCAGCTTAGCTGAATACTAAAATGGAAATCTGAGACAAGCAAGGTGTCTTGCCCACTGAAAGGCAACATTTTTTGTCTGGGAGTTTGCCGGTCAGTACAGCTGGCCGTTTCACTCTCTCTGCATACCTAAAACAGGCGACAGCACTGCACAAAGTCAAGACAGGAAAAACACATGGACCAAGAACAGAAGTGGAGCACCATCAGTGATGGGAAGCTATTTTTAGAGTAGGGTAGATGATACAGTGGAGGTGGACAAGGTAGGATCCTTTTCACCGCATGTGGCTGAGCCAGCTAATGCTTGCTCCAGAAGGACTCTTAAAGGATCTTCTCACTTCCCTGGAAATTCTTTTTTCTCCTTCTGTAAAATCCTAGAGCTCTTTTAGTTTGGGTGAAAACCAGACTGTGGCAGGAGCTGAGACTGTTGGGAATGCACCTTATGCATCCTGGCTACCTTTTGGACAGCTGGAAATGCTCCCCAATACTCTTTGACTAAATTTCTCAGTTCTTCTTTCTGTGGAGATTTTCACTGACAGCTAGAGGAAAAATCTCAGCAATGTTTAAGCTATGTACAGGCGTGGGATCTGCTTTCTGTGTCTCAGCTGAACTGGACTGTAAGCATTTCCCATCAGAGTTTGAGCGCACTGTAGAGATCTGCAGATGGGAGCTGTGGCACAGGTCATGGGGCAAGAGGTCCCACTTCTTCTCTGGCATTGCCTGCGAGAGCTGCTGCGGCTTCAGCACAGTGTATCCCAGTCACCAGGGTGTCAAGCAGAGCGTGGGCTTTGTAGAAACCCATGAATATGGCCTATCCAGGAAAATGTTCAATCTCTTTCACCCTTTAAAGCCAAACAGGAACTGTTCTTGAAGGAAAGCTGTGGTCAGACACCATTTTGGTGGCTCATTACAGAGATACCTGGGAATCTGCAGCTGGTGATTGCAGAAGGTCATACTCGGTAGGCTTACAGTTCCTCCTGCCTCAATCACTGAGAACCCCTGAAGCCCCAGTGAGCTGTTCCTGTTCTCCCCATATGGAAGCGTCCTTACTCTGCCAAACCCAAGAGTCTCTTTCAGCAGTGCTATTCTCTAACATACAAGGTGGACCTTGCTTTGCATCCAGCCAAAGCTAAAACCTCTGCAGAAAACTTCCTTTCTTTTGCCTGTGTCAGGACTATTGCAGTAGTTTCCTTCCTCCTTACAGGTTTGCTCTTGCAGGTCTCTACAGATAATTAAGCTGTTTCCTAGCAGTGTGTAACCAGGCTTAAATGTATGGCTTGAAGATGGAGAGGCACCTAAGGAGTCTATAGTCTGATTAGTGTCTCACTCTGCGTTCGCACTTGCACGAGGCCGTTCTGTCCACCCTCTGTGTAGAAATCCCATTTACAGGACCAGCCATGGAAATGAAAATTGTATGGACTCCTAAAGGGACAGGCCATGCCATTGCAGCCTCTCTGAAGCACTATCATCAGGCATAAAAAGTGCAAAAATCCACTTTCATATTATTTGCAAACTCTGTTGAAATGTGTTGATGTGGGGCACACTGCATGTCTCCTCACAGCTTTATCTGGAAGTTTGTTTCCTTCATGTCTGCTGGCCCCTCGAATTAGGCCACATGCAACTTTTACGACTAAGTGAAATCACAGTGAAACCTTTCAAATCCCAAGACATTCCAGCCTGTTCCTGGAGGACATGCAAGAGAATACATGAAGTATGTACAACCTGCAACTCACATGATACTGGGGATGTAGAAGGAAACCAGAAAACCCTGTGAGATTAATGTCCTCAAGTTCAGTGAAGCAATAAGGCATCCTTTACAGGATGGTTCAGAGTGAGCACCTAACTTAGCTGCTTTGCATCTCTCCCTAGAGAAAGCTGTCTGTCTGCTGACTAGAGGAGAAGGCTAGGGTGATCTGAATCACTGAGATGAAGACACCTGTTATGAATCCCATTTGTCCCTGACCTACAGCCTTACATCCTCAAAATCCTGTCTGGCATGGGTCTACAAGGCGCGGTAGACATCCGCTTATTGCTCCCTCAGTGGGAAACAGTGCCATGTTTCACTTTCTACCTGATGGCTCTCGATGAGATGCAACCCCTCCACCGTCTGTCGAGGTGCAATCCCAAGAGCATAAAATCTGACTGATCTCATTCAAACTGCATCTCAGACGGTAAGAAGGAGATGGTTTCCAGTCAGGATGTCAGACTGCTTCAGGCTATAAAATAGATCTGCCAAAAAAGCATGTCAATGCGCAAGATGCTAGCCTTTCCTGAAGTTGCTGCTGGGACGCCGTGGATGTGGATGTTGGGGTCCCCACAACCCAGCAGCCATCGATGCCCACTCGAGGCCATGCTGGAAAATCCTTGAGCTTTGCCACAGCACTTTCCCTTTTCTCCACCTCTGAGTAATATCTAGCAACCCGTGCTGCTGCAAAACCACTATGGCTGTGGTAGTCTTCTGCTTAAACAGCTAAGTGATTTCCTCCATTTTTTGAGGTAAACCACTAACCCAAGTTGACTGTGTACAGTGTAACTGGTTTGAGCCTCACCCTAGAAAAGCTTCATCCAGCCATCAGAGGTGCTAATACACGCTGTCCCTTCCACCAGTAACGGCAAAATGGGCTGTGGTGGGTGATGTGGGAGCTCCTGTCACTGCTCCCCGCTCGCTGCGGGCACAGCGCTGTCTGCAGGCAAGGGTACAGACACAGGCCCTTCAATGAGTGCCCTGCATCGACAAACCCAGCAGAGATTTTCCTTTGAAAATAGCCACTGCGACAAAGGGAGTGGCTTTGCAGGTACTACTTGGCTTCAGCCAAGCAAGCATGATTTAGACTCAACCCTTTGAAAGGAAAACTGCAAACAAACGGTTGTTTTCTCCAGCCACACAGCAAAGTCCTGTTTGAAGTAATTTGGCCCCGAGGCAGAACACATAAAAGATACACCCCTGTTACAACCAGCTGCAGCTTGCTGGGGAAAAAACACTCCAGCAGTGCTGGATGCCTGCTTCAGAGTGACTCACTAACAATGTTTATCCTTCATTATGATGCAGGTTTGGTTCATTAATTGCCCAACTATTATGTCACTAATTAAAGAACCCTAAATGACTAGGACAGGAGATGTTCATGACAGCTTGGTGGCGTGGAGGGAGTGACAAACAGGTCAGAGACTAGACGTGACCTAGCTTTAGAAAGGCAGGAGGGTTGGGAGAATCAGGAACAAAAACTTCTTGTCTGGGGCTCTCTCCCCCAGCTGCCGCAAAAAGAAACACATCTTTCTTGCTAGGCCATGGGCTGCAGAGGCAATGTTTTGCCACAGCGGGCTTATTCTGTGCTCATTGGTAATACGGGGAGGGGAAAGAGGTAGACAAACAACTGCATCCTTTAAAGCTAAAGAATCAAGTCTTATACAGAAAGCAGCAAATGTCCTCCTTGGGCTGAGTGACAATGCTGTATGCTGGATGAGTAGGGCATGGCGCATGAACATGTCACCTGGAGAAAAAGCTGCTCTGTGACCTTATAACACTTTAAGTCATCTACTGTAAATATGCATGCTCTTAGCCCTCAGTAGATATGAGGCCTAACAGCATGCTCCCAGGCAAAGACAGACAAGTGTCTAACACGTCGTAGGTTATTTGCTTCTTGCTCACTCCAAAGTGACATGGGCATTAATTACTATAATAAAATGGCAAAAAAGGACACCATGCATATCCATAGCATCTACAAGTAGTAAAGCTACTAGCAGGACAGTCTAAACTACTCGCACCAAAATACCCATGAAAAGAAGGCAATTCAGCTTGGAAACAAACTGCTTGAAAGTAGGAACTTGAGGAAGTTGAAAGAGCAGGCATCAAAATGTCGGTCCTTCATGTGTGCAATTAGCAACCAAACATATGGAGGAGTGGGAGGACTTGCTGCTTGCTCAGAGTGGAGCATCTGTTACACAAGAGAGGCAGCAGTGCCAAGCTTCCCAAGTCCAAGGAACACAAACGTCCTTGCAAAGCTGATGCACAACCGCGTGTCTTGCCTGCGTGCCCCATCCTCACCATCACACAGAGCCACGTCCCTTCCAAGTGGCTGATTACACACTGCTAGCTGAAAGTGGGACTTGTCAAGATTAGCATTTGACAAGAGAGTTGTCTCAGATTCCAACACGTCTCCTGCCTGTCTCTTTCAATAGAGGCATTTGATACAGATATTCATCACTAAAGCATTGGAGCATCCTTAGAAGTGAAAACCATTTTATGAGTGGGAACTGGTTAATGTTTAACCCCCTGGTTTTGCTTTCTCCTTTTTTTCAATGCATCAGTCTGCTTCACATGTTTTGCAGTGGAACCAGCTGTGCCCTCCTTTCACTAAGCCCTTGGCTGTTGGCATTCACTGGAAACATTTTCCATCTGTGAGATGAAAGGTAAAAGATGTAAAATTATATGGTGGACAGTAGACCTCTGAAACAGTTTATTCACAGTGAAGCTGACATGCTCCCTGCTAAATACCACAGGCTGTAAGAAAACCTTGAGTGCAGCAACCTGGCAACCTTTTTTTGAAAATGTAAAAATGGGCCACCTGGGGATCTGAAATCTTCTGGCTGATTTCCCTGGCAATGGGCAAAGTCCACTTTTGACCACAGGGTCCTAGAACTTTTTGACTCATCAAGCCCAGTTATACGCAGCCCTGGGACCCAGCAAAGGAAGCACTGGGCAGCAGCCATTGCCCAGTCCTCTAGGTAAACTTCCTGGTAACTAGCAGTCTGGCATGATTAATTACCAGGTCATGTGGCAGCTGTATAGGGCCATCCTGCTTAGGTGTCCATGCCCTTTCATCCATGTATTGTCTTTCCACAAGTTCTTCGCTCTCAGAATTGCAAATTTCTTACACTTCCATCAAGAAAGCACCTCTTATTCCCCCTCATCTCCTCCCCCATCACCCATTTGGTGGTTTTCCCTCTCTATGGTTTCTATTGCTTCAGCTGCTCAGATCAAGAACAGTAATACTTTCACCGCAGCTAAATAAAATACACCCCACCCACTCATTGCCACAACTTGCCTTTAAATTAGCTGGAGCAAAAAAACATTCCAACAGGTAAAATATTAATTTACTGTGGGCTCAAATGAGCCTTGGAGCAGTGCGATACTCTATGAAATTGCGCAGGACAGAGCAGGTATTGTCTGCACCTGAATTCATTAGACTTTAATATAAAAGGTTGGAGGTGGGCCTGTCGAAAATGGCAGGTCCAGGTCCTGCCTCCTGTTGTGGCTGCACGCTGCTCTCCCGGCTCACCACAGTGCCTCCCGATAGTCCGGGGTGCCTCAGATCCCTGAAGTTCAAGGTATCTAAATTCAGTGGCCAAACGGAGAAAAAGCTCAGCGGTGCTATTGCTGTCGCTTCGTCCCGAGCCCAGCATCTGGTTCAGAGACGTATCTGTGTAACTTTGCTTTTGCTGTGAAAACCTCAGCTCCGCTCCGCGGCGCTCCTTCACCCCCCGAGGCTTGCTAGTCCTCCTCTGTTCTGCTCAGGCTGGTTCAAGGCCTCTTCGCTCTTAGCAGGATGTGAAAAATCAGCCAGAAGAGCTACGGGACGAGCAAGCGGAGGCACGACGCCTGACCCGTTCCACACAGCCTCGCCGACGCAAGCGTTTGACAGCATAACCTGGCCGTTCGGCTCTGTAATCTAAGTTGACAACACGGATTGCTGTTACAAAAGAGAAAACTGAAACCATGTTTTCCCGGATTGTGCAGATTAATCCAGTCAGAGGAGATCCCATTTCCACACTGACAGCAGTCGGCTCCCCACCTCCCCGCCGCGGCACCTCTCACTAGCAGGTCAGCAGATGGGATGTGGGCAAGAGGGGGTTGCCTAGCGTAGCAAGGCCTCCCAAAACTTGAAAGAGCAGCGACCTACAGGTCAGCCCCCGCTGCGGGCGCAGAAGTGGATGTGGGGATGGGAGGCCCTCAGCCTCACCCTGGCTTTGGCAGAGCATCGTGTTTCGAGGAGAAACCCAGAGGACACAAGCCTGTGTGAAGCTCGGGAGCTCCCACGTAATTCCATCCCAACCCACATGCCCCCTGAGAAGGACCCGCCATGACAGGTGGCAAACGGTCATTTCCAAGGACTTTTTGTGGCTGCCATTAGCTGGTTATGCTGCGGTAAAAAAGCTCCCTTCAGTTCCGTGCAATGAACTGAGCCAGCACAGAGAGACGATGCTCAGCTCTGGGGAGGAAGGATGGGGAGGTGACCCAACACCCCTCATTTGCCAGCGACTGGTAGTGCTGCCCCCGGGTGCGCTTCCCCCAGTGCTGGTGGTGAGGAGCACCCTCATTCTGGAAGATGCTGGACATGCATACCTGGGGTACAAGCTCTTCTGGGCTTGCCAGCCTCTTCTGGCTCTTTTTAAGGCTCATGGCTCATGCTATTACTTTTCTGAGATTCACAGTGAGACCCAGGCCAAGCAAGACCAGATATAATTTATTCTGAGGAAATTTGTGACTGTCTGTCTGATTTAAAATTTGAGACGCTTCTGAATTACTGACGTGGAAAATGTCTTTCCAGGAATGCTTGCACTGGTCTTGTTAATCCCGTACTTAGACTGGTATGTACAACATAACAGGTTCTCTAGTGTTTTCCCCAATAGAGCAGAGTGACTGCTTTGACACTGGGCTATGTCATTTTGCTCACTTGCATTACAAAGCCACAGATAAGATTTGGGTTCCCTGACAGTGTAGAGAAAATGAAAGAAATCACAATGGTGCCTCAGTTTCTCTTCAGAGTGGAATAAGAAACAAGCACAAAGAGATATGGTGGCTTGCTCAAAACTACCTGAGCAGTCAATAGAAGATGATAAACCGAGCCTAGATTTCTTGACTCTCATAAAACTGCCTTTCCATGGGACCTTATTCTCTTCACTGAAAATACTACCTTTTGTTTGCATAACTTTCCATTTTAAAAGATACGTGAATTAGATCTTGGTTATGTACAATGAAACAGGGGCTAGATATGACTGTGAAATGGCAATTAAAATCCCTTACAAAAGTAAGTGCAAGGTTCAAGCCATCATAATATGCAAAATATAAATGATTTGCTCCAGAGAGAAAAAGGAAGGTTGACCAGCACGTTCAAAATTATAAAAGGTTGAAAATGAGAAGCAAGAATGCTTTTGCATGACTTTCTCCCCTAAGATTGGAAAAGGGAACATTTGATATAATTATATCAGTACAAATGAGCCCCAACAAAAATGGATTGTTTCTTCATTAAGTTTATTTCTAAGCCATTCTGAGAAATTGAGGGGTAAATTGAATCAGTCATTGAATGAAATGTTGCATATGAATTTAAAGAAGAAATGCATAATTTGATTTAAACTATAATAACTTTTGCTGCTGAGATGGTAACTAGGGCCAGTCAAATTTAATGATGCAGGATATAGGAGGATATAACTGATAACTCTTAGCACTGGGAAGGTGTGGCAATCTTTCATATCCTCTCTGTCAGTCTGATTGAGCGGAGGGAATATATTTTCCATGATGAGCTGCACTAAACTTACCCTAAATTTCATCGACACTGGTAGGGGAAATGTGGGTGGTTTGATGGATCTTTAAGTGAGAGTCACCACCTTGCGTTGCCCTGGTCAGTGGGAAATGCTTGGCCGATGCACTATTGGTGGTGGACTGGACTGTCAACATGTAAGCACAGGTAGGACATCCTCAGAGAGCTCCTCATTTTCACACCAACTTGCAGGTGATGTTTTACTTTGCTCTTACAATGCCCTTCATCCAGGTATATTTGGGCTAAAGAAGCAATATTACTGTTACTGCTTGAGGCCTCATCCAGGTCAGAGTCCAAGATAAATGAAAGTAAAGGTAAATTTCTGTGTCCCCTCATGTATATACCCTAAGGTAATTAGGGAGGACCAATGCACGAGCAAACAGCTGGAATAAATCTGATCTGCTGTAAAAGGATATTGTTCATGCAATAAAATTAATGTGCATTTGAAGAATTATACAAACAGTTTTGCATAGCACAACATATGGTAAACCCCACACAGATCTTTCCTATGTATATGGATTATAGAATGGTGTTAGCTCCTCCACAGCAAAAGCAAGATCTCAACTGCAAATGAGTGACAGCCTGCAGCTTTAAATACCAGCTCTGGAGGGCAGCTATTTCAGCACAACAGATGCCTTTCTCCTGTGAAATTCCCACTCACAGGAGGTGCCTGGATTCATGTGTGCTTAACTGCTCCATTCTTCAGCACTTCCTTTCCTTAGAGTGAGGGAAAGTTAAGGAGGCCTCCACTTCCAGCAAGGATGCAAATGCTCTTTTGAATTACAAAAAGGAAAATGAAGGACTCTCCCTAGGCAGCCCGATGCCTTATAAATTCCTTTGTTGTAGGCATAGTCTTGGGTCTTCCTCTAGCAAATAAGAAAACCATAGGGTTCAAAATGCTTTAGCAACACAAAGAGTCCAGTTTAACTCCCAAATCTTGAGCAATCTTTTGTCCCATCCCCCAAAAAAACCCCAAACAACAGTAGGCAACAGAGTCCCAAACAATTCTGTTGTAGTTACACTTCTCAGTGTAGCAGAGCTTTGGCCAGCAATGGTTTAGGTTTTTTAAGCAGGCAAGAAGAAAACATGATGGAGTTAGCATAAACCATAATACACATGAGCTGAAAGCTGCTGGGGAAGCAGGATGAATTAAACAAGGAAGAGTTTCTCTGTACTAGCATTTCCAAGCCATTTCTTCCTGATTTGGTCCCACTGTTGCAAGTAGAGATTAGGTTGGTTGTATGGCTTGTCTGATCCCAAATAGCTCCTCTCTTTGCTTGTTCACCAAGCCAGACTTGAAAGGGTTAGAGAAACACCTGGGCTTTGACATAGTCTACTGCAAGAAGAAAGATTTTATCGGGTTATTTATTATCTTTGCATTGTTGAAGTATGGGGGGGACACATGGAGGATGATAGTGCCTCACAGTTTAAGATGTCTAAGAAATTATAGTGAAAGCAAAAAAACCAGAGAAAAAAATGACAGACCCAATAATCTTTCAAAACTGGTAGTTAAAGATAAAGAGAATTTGAACTGTCCTGCCCAGCGACCAGGAATATAAGCCTGACCAGTAATACAAAAATAGCATCTTTTTATAAAATGAAAAATCTGTGCTAACCCACAAAACTTCAAAGTATCATCTGGTTCTTCTGTTAAAGTGTCCTTCTCTGCCAGATGCATTCCTGTTATTCCTGCTACTGTCCTTCCGAACAGAAAAAGAGAGGGAGAAAACTGCTCAAACATGGTGAAATAAACTCATTACAAAAATTAGAGAATCTATAGCAATACAGATAAAGATGTGAAAGGGATTCTTAGAGGGAGGTTAATAGTGCTTCTTCCAAATGTCTCACACGTGTCCTGAAAAACATCACTTCTGAAAGATGCCATCTTCTAGAACTCAAGGTGGAATAATTTTATAGTGTAAATTAAAAAACAAACAAACAAAAAAAGGGTACGTGTGAGCAAAGGATCAGTGTTCCCCAGCTGTGCCCTGGTGGAGAGAAGAGTTTGCCACTGTGCCTTAATTTGAGAGATTAGAAGGTACATCAGCTTGCTGCTTACAATGCACAGGAAGCAAGTTTTCATAGAATGAGTTTCAACCTTTGCAGTTGGCTTCCTGGAACCTCAATATCTACTCTGGTGATGGATGGATTAAATCTTAAGTGGTCTGGAGGCATGAGATGACTTAGGTATGCCACCGGGCCACTAAGTTTAGGTGCTTAATTGGGCTCCTGCACCTTACAGGAGGGGTCCAGAAATACCAAGGGGGCAAAATCTTTGTAACTCTTGTACCCCGTGCAAAACAGTGTGGGGGCTGTGTTCAGAACTTCATGCTTATACTGGGTCAAAACAAAGCTGAACTGCCAGTCAGGGATGATAAGGCAAATCCCAGCAAAGATCAGCATAGAAGTTAGCTGGGACCCACAAGCACTGAGGCACGATGATTATGTACTGAGCTGCGTGAAAGCCCTGAGGTGGTCACAAAATAGTCACTGGCCGATCCTTGCTGCTTCTGACAAAACTGTCCATTTGACTTTCTCTCCTGTAACAGCTTGTCTTCCTGCTGGATATCAGCTGTAAATAGCCTTCTGCCAGGTCTTGACTCTCAACTAAAGGGTTGGGTTCAACAGCTGAGAGTGCCCATGTACCCCTACTTGAAATGTCCTATCTGGGAATCTGCATTCTGCTTTCAAGGAACAAGTTAACAAAAAAAGGCTCATTAAATATAACTTCATTGGGTGAACACAGGAAAGAACAATACAAATAGCGTGGAGGCCGACACTACCAACAGTCCCTCGACTGCAAACACAGGGATGAGAATCGGAGCCTACCTTTCCTGGGAAAGGCAGTTCTCCAATATCGTTTCCTCAAACCCCGCAGCGCCCATGCTTCTGGGCCATGGAGGGGACAAGTGCATTTCACTCACCCTTGCCTAAGCATCCAGGCAGAAGCTGGTTGGCTTTGAAGAGCTGAGCTGCCCTTTCAACCACTGCTCCTGCTAGCAGCCCTCTCTGCCCGCTACCCTGCTCACCTCCTCTTCTTCACTGGGTTTAAGCTGCTCAGTAGGTGACAGCTGCATGGGGGCCCCAGGAAGACTCCTTCCCACACAAAGACATTTCTCAGACAGCCTCTTCTTTTCCCAGTGGCCAGACCTTCAGGGCCTCAAGGCTACAATCTGCGTTGGTAGGTTAGGGAGACTTGGGTTTGTTGGATACCTTTGGGTTGCGTAAACTTTTTCACATTCCTTCTATATCTTTTCCAGTTCTTTCAACTTCAATGTGTCTATTTTTGTGGGTTTCTCTCTGAAATGTAAAAACCCCATGTACCGTACAAGGTGCAACGAAAACAAAATATTTCTAGATGTTTCTGCTTGCTTTGTCCATGTCTCCTCACTATCCTTCTGGCTTCCGGCTCTCAGTTTTCTTCAGGAGAATCTATTCTTCTTCCTCTTTAGACCTGAGCACCAGCCTTATATATCAGACTAATAGAAACTGCGTATTTTTAAAAGTTATAAAACATAGAGGGTTGTCTGAAAAGACCTTGGTTTACCGAAATTTTGCATTAAAAACACATTTTTACAGCTCTAAGTTTTTGTATGTTACTTATTTTTATAAAATATGTAACAGGTGCTTAAACATACACAGTCAACAAAAACACTTCGCTTAAAAGATTCAGCATTTGGAAAGGCAACAGGAAAATTGGGCCCAGCATTGTGCCACTGGCAACTTGGTGGCTGTCTCCCTCCCCTCATTTCCCACCTCTGCACTCTCTCCTCAAACACTTCATTACCACATTGCTTCTAAATCCATTGGAAAGGGGTTGCTGATGTCGTATTTGCTCACAGACCTCAAACTTTCAAAGTATCTCTAGTGTTCTGTGAAGGTCTGTGTTAAAAGCTTTTTAAAAGTATAGCTAGATTAGATCTACCACTTTATTCCTGTTGGCTCTCTGGCTGTGCAATATAAGCATCTGAGCTTTGAGTTAGATGGAATTATGGCGTTAAGAAAAACACAAGTAAAATTAATGACTGGACAATGGTCTACCTAAATGAATATATTTATTCCGTACAACCTTCATGCTAAACTGTAATATAAGCATTTATTTTTTCATTATAAGATCAGTCGCTGGTTCAAACATGCCAAAATTAGACCTCATAAAGAGGGGTACTCAAGCTCCTTACTTGGTGTGACCTTTGAATACATTCTTTTCTGAGTCCTAAAGCTACTGTAGTCCTTCTAACACACTTTTCGTTGAGGCTTTTTTCAAGCACATTTGTGTGTGGAACAGAAAAGAAGGAAGCAAAAAGAAAAGTTAATGATATACCAAGAAAGGGGGAGAGAGAGAAGATAATCATCCATATTACTATGACTTACGCAATTTCCAGATGTTTGTTAATGAAAAAAACATAGAAGGGATGAAATTAAGATGAAAACTTAAATAAAAATAATCCAAAACCAAGTTCACATTTGTCTAAAGTTTGCTGCAGCTCAGAAACCCTTTGTGTGAACCTGGACTGATTTATGATTTCACATCAAAACCACGCCAGCCAGGGGATTTTGCATGGTTAGGTTGTGAGACCAGATGATTCTCACTACTTCCAGTTTTCTTTCAATTCCCAGAACACAAAAGAAAAGCCAGAGGGTGCAAGCTTGCATGAACGGACATAAAAGAGAAAACAGCAAATCTCTGAAAAGCACAAGGGCCAAGTTTTACATAGCTCCAGTTATGAACTAGGAATTTCCACATATTCTTTCCACACTAGTGATTCTTTTGAAAATGCACCCTCTTCCCCTTCCAGTCCAGAGAACCTAAAGTTACATGTGTCTTGGCTCTTCTGTATCTATATAGCTTGGCCCTCGATCCTCGTCTGCACTGTTACATTAAAGTTCCCAGGAATCCTTAGCCAGGCACAGATTTGGGACAGAAGAAGAAATCAAGAGAATCGGCACACGCTCCAGGTCATGTAAGGCGTAGTGATCATACAGCTGCACAACTCCCTCCGCGCTCAGCATGGCTGCCTTGGCTTGTGCTCGGCTATTTTTAAATCACAGTATGCCATTTCCTCGTGCTTTTCATTCTTTTATCTCGTTATTGCTTAGAAATGTTATTCTCGTTTATTTAAATGGCTGGAATACCAAGCAGTCGCAATTTCCTTGCTAATCTATATTGACTGCAGACTGCTATTTCTTGGTCGTGCTTACCCATTTCAACATGCAGAATTTACACTTCCCGTATGACATATATATATAGTGCCCTCTGACACTGGTTCATTGAAACAGTGTCCAGGCCATGCCAAACTGTCCTGAGAATCCCACAGATGTCGTTTGACAACGTTATTTGGCATACATTTCCCTCATTGCAATTATTCATTACAGCTTCAAATCTACACAGAGAGGACAGCAGTTACCCAGTTGGAGGTCCTACATCGATACATTTCTCTGACATGGTTCATCAGTCTGTTTCTCTCCTCTGTGGAAGAGATCTAGAGGTTTTACTCAAAAAAGAAGTCCATTTTAATATCAAACTGACTGAGTGAAAATAAGAAAGCCACAAGTACCCCTCTGCAACTAAAAGTCACTAAGTACCTCTGAAATATGGTCTCCTCCGTGCAGCTACTATTTTTTCTGCTTGAGATCTGTGTTTTAATAGCTCATCTTGTAGTGATCTCTGGGAATTAATACAACTAGCACTGTACCTAGAGGTTTGCAAACTGACAGGCATAAGCTACCTCTAAGTGGGATGTAAATGGCCAGTAAAAAGAAGGATGTGTCCTCTAGTGCTTGAAAACAGCAAGGACCAGAGCCCTGAAACTCCTGCTACTGCTACCATTGCCACTGCTGGTTTCCAAACCAGTGAGGGTTTGGGAAGCTTTCTCCCAGGCGATTCTTCCTACTCAGAAATCACCATTATTAGCAATTGGCTCTCAGAGTATGAAACAGTTCTTGCTTGAATTAGGTCATATGGATCTCTGTGTTTTCAACAGGAGATTTTTCTCATCAGCTTCTGGAAATATGTGGCCAATTCTCATTTTGCGTCTAGCAGCTGTTGGGCAGTCTGTATTGCGGAGTCTTCAGCTGGTGCAAGGCAGCATAACTGCTTCACAGCAAATGGGGTTAAACCACATTTTGCCATGGAGGATGCCACAAAATGGGACAGCGCTTGCTCTGCAAAGTACCCTGGAACCACATGGGCTCTCAGCTGTTCTACTTTCAACTGTTCTCACCATGGTACTCATCTGTCTAAGGCTTGTTTACATTTTTGTGCATTCATTCACTGGCTGTGATATAACGGTACGTACCATGCCTGAGTTTTTCTTGTGCTGCTGACCGACTGAAAGTGCATCCCATTGTGATTTGGATTTGTGTCATCTACCAGTATTTCAGATTAACAAATGTGCTGTCATGGAGCATGTCAGTCCATGCGCTGAAAGCACAGAATTACCACAGCAACCCTGACCACTGTCAGGAGCTCCCAAGCCACATCTGAGGTCAGGATATTTTTTTCTAAAAAAAAACCCTTGAAGAAAAAAACAAAACTAATTACAGTCCATGGCTCTGGGTGATCGATTTAATTTCTACTCCTTGGAAGACATTCACATTACACGAGGCCTCTGCCACTGGAAGAGCACATGCTGCAGGGAATCTTGGCATGGTAATCATAAATCACTTCCCGTTCCTGGGTGACTCAGGAATGGTTTGTATTAAGTAGTAGTCCAAAGTCACAAAAGTTTTATCATATTTTAATAAATTAGAGATCTGTTGTAAAGGCAGAGAAAGGAAAAAATGCTCTGCGCTTCATTTTTGCAATCAAACTGCTGAGTGGTTCCTGGGTTGTCCCTATTAATAAGAATTTCCAAGCCAATTAGACTTAAGATGCCATCTTAATCTCTCACTGCTATGAGGTTTCTCCTAGATTGCCAAAGGAGGCAAAAAAATGCACATGATGGGACAAAACTGCCAAATTCTCACCTCCTCGACAACCACTATATTTGAAACAAGTTGGCACTTAATCTTAAGTCAAACCAGTCTATTGGACTGTTGGAAGAATTTAACAATTTCAATACCTCAGACTACTTTCTGACATTTCTTTGCTGGCCCTTGTGCAGCTGCAAAATCTGCAGGGTTCTGGCTTGGATCTGACTAAAGACATCTTTTTCCAACTGGGAAATTACTTCAGATTGCGCAATGTTGTCAGGAGATTTAGAAATTTAAAGCTAAACCTGAAATTGAGCTTATTTTACTCCATGCTCTCCCAGTTTGTGCCATATCTTTGAAACAAGTTTGTTTAATTCAGGCTTATTTAACTTCTTGTGGAGTTTGGGCTGGAAGAAAAAAGGAGATAGTTTATGGAAGCTGGCAGGGTAACAGGGAATAGGAATCCTACCCATCATTTCACCTATTTTTATGTGCATGCAATGAAGTGCTTTCAGTACAAGTTCACCCGAATCCTCTAGCTGACATTTGAGAATGGAGAAGAAAGAATGTCTTAGTTAATTCACTCAATTTGATCTTTGAATTAGAAAGATGTGCTGACTTTGCTATCTCAGCATTTCAAAGAGTCTTTACAGCCCTGAGAGAAGTGTCTGAACAGATTTTGGCTTGTGACATGGGGTTTGTGCCCCCAGTGCTGGGCTGGTGTTGTGTGTGTCCTCCGCCCCAATGCCGTAACCAATGAAGTGCAACACCATGTCCTCCGTGGCAATGGCTTTTAGACCCCAAAAGGTCTAAAGTAATGAGGAGTCCTTCTGCAATGTTTTCCTTCATTTTAGATTAAAAAGGAAAAAAA
Source organism: Phaethon lepturus (assembly GCF_000687285.1). Lineage (NCBI taxonomy): Eukaryota > Metazoa > Chordata > Aves > Phaethontiformes > Phaethontidae > Phaethon > Phaethon lepturus. The sequence goes on along the minus strand of NW_010551331.1, from coordinate 7,471 downwards.
GTAAAGTCTTATTCATTTAAGAGTAGCTGTTTTCACAACACTTGCACTTACCACTAAAAAACCAGAAGAGTAGAAATGACATGATATTTCTTTGATGAGAAGTTCTCACAAGCAGTCTTTATTTCTTGTACAAGGCTGGATGAAGAATAATCCCAGCAGGACACTGTTGTACGCTAATCTCTCTTTACAGGAGATTAACAAACCTATGACATCTCACCACTTTCTCATCTGGAATAATCTCTAGATTAACTTTTAAGTAATTATTACTCTAGCTATTCCATGTAAAATTGCTGTTGAGTCTCTTTTTGAGCTTGTGGAAAACACCACTTTTAAAAGACACTGTGTAAATAATGAAATAAATCTGTCACTGCAAGGTAAACTTTATTCCTTTAACATTAACATTTTTAGGTTAAAGATTGCATGTGTGTTTGCAAAACCCAGTGCTTTTTTTTCAGTGCTGTTGTAGTTTATTCATGTCTTGCTCATTAAGGGTGGCCAGCATCAGTAGTTAAGAAAAAGAATCGTAGGAGAAGCAAGCAGATAGCTGAACGCACCATCAGAAATTAAATTCTGTCATTCTCACTTCCCTTCATATTTTCTAAATAAACAAATATGCCCTTGCACTAACAACTCCTCCTTGAATGTGACACCACCACTACTATCAAACAGGTCAAGCCCAACTGATGACTTTAAGCAGTTGTGCAATGTTGTTTAGGACCATCTTTTTTTGCCTTCTCAGCCCTTAACGAGAAAGGACCTAGCCATTTTTTCAGAAGGATCTAATGTTTTTGGATACTCCAAGTCAGAAACCTCACAGATATTGTCCACTGTTAGGAAGCATCGAGCTCCCTGGGAAACAGGCTCCCTGCAGGATTCCCAGCTCGGACACAAAACAAAATGAAAACTTCAGCAAGGGAACTACTCCTGGGCAGCAAAAGCCGACATCCTGGTGGGCTGATTGTACCTTGCAAGAACAGCACACATGACTTAGGATCAGTTTCCTTCAGTATCCTCATTCAACCCTGCGTGTCTTTTGTGAGCTCTCACAATTCACCGAACTTTCCTAGGGGCCTCTCTGTTACTCCCATTAATCTCTCTTTTTTGTCTTTGACAAACGCATCTGCTGTACTTCACCAGTCCCCTTTGCGTGCAACATTGATGTCAGTGGAAATCCTGTCTCTGCAGATCAGGCTGGTTCACTGCCCTCTTCTCCATTCTCCTACTCTCTGACTCCACGCTGCCAGCTTGCTCAATCACTGAACTTTCACCTCTGTTTTTGCCAAGTTAATGGTTTCCCTATAGACTCAGTAGATGGGCATTTCTTCCTTGCCACGTTCCTTTTCCTTCTTGAGTTTCAGAAATGCACATAACTTTAAAGCTACTCTCCAATTACAGCTAAATCATTCCCTAAGGCAATTAAGGTGAAACATTACTTTGAAAGACATTGCTAGTGTTTTGAATTAACAGCAGCATTTGATACAGTTGTCAGTATTTTTCCATTAACGGTGCTAACCTCCCCATCCTCCCTGCAAACCCATAAAATGGATCTGATTCCCATGGAGCTGACGGGAAGGGTCCAGGTGCAGTTTCTCCCAGTGAAGCTGAAATAAAACATTTGCAAGGACAAGCTGATTCTCAGAACTCCCTGCTTCATTTATTGATCTCTTTCATTCAGTGCATTACAACTCAAAAAGTTCTTCCTCCCCCTTTTAATCCCCTTTAATCAGTGGCAGATCGTGTTTCAGCAGGGTTTTAATGGATTCTTGAGGATAGTTATGGAGTGCTTTACCCTTATGACTTGGCGGCTGTGTGATCAGTCTACTGGCTTAAAATCCATCTTATTTCCTGGAATTCTTCTGAAGAGAACTGAAAGGAGCCCGACAGTGACAGAATTACACCACAGCAGGGAAATCTGCTCATACGCATGGTATGTGCTACTGGTTACTCATTCCTCTCTCTACATGCCTACCAGTGACAGTCCAGTATATGTGACGAGAGAACAGCAATGCTCATCCACGGGATTTCAGAAAGGCCTGGCTATCCATGTATGCACAACGTATTTCCAAGGTTAAAAAGAATGTAGTCATACTGTCCGATGCATTGTCCTTTGGCTTTATTTATACAGCCCTGAGCTCTCACTCCGTATTGATGGAGGATAATGAGAAACTTTGGGCAACATGATTCTCTAAGATACAACCAAGGCCCACATGATCTGTTGTTGCTTAAGTAATGCTGGCACCAAGCTAAGGCTTAGCTGAATGGCAATGCCATCTTTGCTCAACTAATGTATATTTTTTGAGCATGGTTCATGCATGGTTCTTGCATGTTTATTGCTTGCCTTTTTTTTTTTTTAAGATTTTACAGTAGATTTTAAAGGAAATTAACATTAACATATTGCTCAATTGTAAATGTTTTTAGATTAAATCTTTTGAGATAAATGAAGGTGTAAGGATGTGTAAAACTGTTCTTCATTGATCTGCTCTGAACAAGGAAATGCAGAAGGATACTTTGAAATGTCCAAGCTGGCCATTCAAGTACAGTGGCAGCTACAATGCCTGGAATACTGGGCTCAAGAAAGCATCTAAGGTTAGAAACAGCTCAGTCTCATAGTATTTCCTTGAAAAAATTTGAAAAAAATGACACTCCCTGGTCTTTGTATTTATAGATAGAACCCTTAGATGTATTGTAAGCATTCTGTATGCGGTGAGCAGGTATCCTAAATAAAAGATTAGGCATAACAGGAGAGCTAGTGCAAGGACGGCTCGGTTTGCACTCTGAAGGGAACGTGGCATCACCCCGAGCCTCGGGCCAGCACAGCACGGGTATGCTGGTAGCTGCTGCACCTGACATGTCTCACAGACTGGTTCCTGTTCCTGTCACAATCCTTCACTAACATTAAGTGATGTAGCAAGTAAGCAGGACTGTTTGAAACAGAATTTAATAAAACATGTTGAGAGGATGAACTTTTGACCTAAGGCTACACTTTTTGGTAATTTTGTGACTAAGTTCTTACACCTGAGTCAACAGCCCTGACCAGACCAAATCTTTCAAAAAACTTGATCTTTTTTGCTTAGGTCTTTTCTTCATATTATAATAGATCTCCCTGTGGCTGACAGCATTTTGGCACACAGGTTCCAAGCTCGGTTGTGAAGCTCATCACTACCATGTTCACAAGGCAGAAACAATCCAACATATGGCTTTTTCATGTAAAGCGCCTTTTGTTCTCCCCAGAAGTCCATGATGTGTCCTCATTGCTCAGTTTACAAGCTGTGGACAAAGGTCCATAAGAATTTACATAAACAGAGGCACAGAGCAAAGAACCCATAATAAGCTGGGAAAATGAAAAGAGCATATTGTCTTCCTCAAGAAATAGGGCAATTGTCACGTGCACTACAGCCAAGGCCACTCTGAGAGAAACCATTCTCTGCAGATGTGCTTGTGAATTATTCTACAGGAATTAATCTCCACATCACAAATATTTTTGCTACTAGTGAATGTAAAGGAAAATGGAGAAACAACTATGGACAGCAAAATAACTGCTGTGCATGGCTGCAGAACCTGTCACTCCCTCAGCAACTTGCAGACCCTGCACTCCAGGACAAATGAGTCCTTCTGCTTTCTTTGGACTTCTTGAGTAAAAAGCACCCAAAAGGTATGAGAACCAAGGCCAGTTTGGAGCCTCTTGTTTGTCCTGTCTGCACTAACAGCTCTCAGCCATGAAATGCTGGTGAACTGCACTGAGGGCCTGATGCCTAATTCACACTTAGTGAAGGACATAGAATTCTACTGCAAATTGTTCTAAAAACAACTGCTTAGAGACAGCAATACAAATAAAACCATGAAACTGAGTACTAGACTTTCTTTTAAAGGCTGTATGAGCTCTAAGAGAAGTCATGCTTAAGTTTAAAACTAAAATTTAATAGGTAATATTTCCAGTTATCTTTGCTTTATTTTTTCCAAATATCCAGATAATAGCTAACTCTGCTTTGAGCAGGAAGTTCCTGCTCAGAGACCTCCTGAAGTCCCCTCCAGCTTGAACTCTCCTGTGATCCTATAATTAAGAATTATTTGAGAATTGAGAGTTCTTGAATCCAGCTTAATTAGTTTGAGTAAGCCTTATGTCTTCTCTAAAAGCATCCAGGTGTGTCTGTCCTGCTTCAAAGTGCACACGTGAATGTTCAGAAGTAGGCTGCATGAATAAGAGCTACTGAAATAAAGAGGCAATGGAAGAGGTAGCACTATTTCTTTTGCTGCCTTTGAAGCTGCTAGAGTAGACCACAGAATCACAGAATAGTTTGGGTTGGAAGGGACCTTTAAAGGTCATCTAGTCCAACCCCCTTGCAGCGAGCAGGGACATCTTCAACTAGATCAGAGCCCCGTCCAACCTGACCTGGAATGTTTCCAGGGGTGGGAGCACGTCCAGAGGAGGGCCACAAAAACAATCAGAGGGATGGAACACCTCTCCTACGCGGACAGGCTGCGAGAGTTGGGGTTCTTCAGCCTGGAGAAGAGAAGGCTCCGGGGAAACCTTCTTGCAGCCTTCCAGTACTTAAAGGGAGCTTATAAGAGAGACGGGGACAGACTTTTTAGCAGGGCCTGTAGCAATAGGACAAGGGGTAATGGTTTTAAAATAAAAGAGGGCAGAGTAGATGACCCTAAACATTCAGATCTTTCAGCCTCTTCCGCAAAAGGTCTGCATGCCTTCCTGGTGGCAATATAAAATTCCTCTCCTCACCACTTTCCCCTTTCATTCCCGAGCCTTTACGTAAGCCTTGCAAATTGCACTGCCTGCACAGCACAATGGCTTCCTGCAGACCTAGAACCACACACAAGCTGCAATTCTCGCTCCCTAAGAGAAAGAAAAGTGGAAGAAGAAGGAACAAAACTAGAAAGAAGAAACACCCCATCTTCAGGAGATTGTCTGTGTTTCTGAATCTGATGCCTAGCTTTTAGATAAACCCAAATTTCAAAGCTAGAAAACATCATGAGATGTAAGCTACTGGTTCAAAAACAGGTCTCAGCTCCTCACCAAAGCTTTTACTGCCTCATTCAGAATCATTGTACTACCAACATAAATGCAGGGCTTTCAGCAACCTGATCTAGTTGGAAATGTCCCTGCTCATTGCAGGGGGGTTGGACCAGATGACTTTTAAAGGTCCCTTCCAACCCAAACCATTCTACAAAATACATTTCTCCCAAAGCCCCGAGCTCCAACTACTAAAAAAAAAACATAACCCCTGAAAGATCCACTCCTTTCTGGTTACAAAGCAGCAGATTTAATAGGACTCTCTGTTCTAATTCAGAGCACCTGAAGGAGCCCAGCAAGTTGACTCTCAGTTCTATGTGGTTATACTTGTGAGCTGGGGCTCTCCTCCTTCCCGGACACCCTGTCAGACTCTCCCAGACAGGGTACCCAAATCAATGGGGCTGCAGTTCACCAGCTGAGTGTCTGGCCCACATTGGTTTAACTCTATCAACTAGTTGGATCTGGTTAATATTAGAGACTAATAAAATGCATCTGTTTTGGAAATAAAGGTGAGCCAACAGTTAAATCTGCCATCAGTAAAATAATAAAAAAAAGGTTAGAGGAAGCCTGAGAATGATTAATGCTGGGCCCAAACTAACCAGAAAACAAATACTCCTCAAAGCTACCATCAAGAAAAAGAGATTGAAGCCAACATTTTGATGCATGATGATGTAGAAATAACTCTGACTGAAAAACGTAACGCTGGAATCAATTTTATCCAATAGCGCAAACAATAAAAATCACAAGCCAAAGTCTACCCTGCGTGTACACATGGGACTCCTGTTGATTTCAGTCCTAGCCACACACATGCATCTGAGGGTGGATTTTGGAACCCCAGGTCTTTAATCCACTACCTCTACTCAGCTCAGTTATTACATGCACTAAGAATGAGGGTTGCGTAGCTGTAACTGAGTACAGAATTTGGCCCATTTATTGTAAGTGCTGTGTCTGAAGTGGGTTTTCTCCTACTAAAGAAACCTAACTTTTTAGGGTTATGAAAAGTCATAAGTGGCATATCGTAAAAAACTTCCAGTCTACAATACAAAACACACCCTGGAAAACTACTTAAATGAACAGAATCCATCTTCCAGAGTCAGGAAATGATTCACTGTAGAAAGAGAATGAGGAAAGGCCCTTTCAGTTTCTTTGACTCTGGACTGGACTGATGTCTCTGCTAGTTTTCTGACTTTCAAGTCCTTTAGTACTCTTCTATCCGATTTGTACCGTCTCTGAAAACATCTGACCCTTTGCTCAAGCATAATATTACTGCATCTGTTTCTCCCCTCTTTGCTTTGGCTAGCAACATTAAGAGGACAGATAAATAACCAACGATGTCAGAAACATACATCATAAATCATTGGGAAATTCAGGAAATCTGAATAGTCTCGCTGAGTTCTGATACACATTAACTACACGCACAGCTTTAGGAAAGGCTGCATGCAATTGCAAGTCATTAACCTGAGGTGCATCCCACATCCCATAGTGTGCTCTGCAGAGCCTGACCCAGCGCTGTTGACCTTAGGGGAGTGTTCTCCAGAGTTCATGGCTCACGTACTGAATGCTTAAATCCACCTGGAAAATCAAGTAGATATGTTTTTCTTAAGAATTCTATGCCAGTGTTCGAAAACATAAATTATCACAAAAATTGTTAGCAAAACAAACAGAGGATTTCCAGGGGACCACAGAAATGTAGGTGTTTGCACAAGTTCTGTGTTTGCTTAGGGTCACTGGGAAATTCTAGCCTCTATGGGCTGAACTTTCCAAAGGCATAAGGAGCATCTAGGATGTGAATTGCAATTGAAAGTCAATGGAAACGAGGTGTCAAACCTCCAGTTCTGCTCTCAAGAATTTTCCTGAGGATTTAACAACACTGTTGCTATTAATTTCAAGGAGACTCAAATTTCTGGCTGTCGGGGCCCTGAGTGCACTCTCCTCAGGGTTCAGCTACCAGGGTCAGGGTCAGTGAGGGGCTGTTCCAACCTGTGGTGGCCACGGAGGGTTCTCAACAGTGCTGGGGGGAGGCCACTTTCAGCCAAGTCAGGCACTTTGACTCTGCCAGAGCTACCACCATGCAACTCCATAGGAGTGTCCCAGAGGGATATACCACCATAACCTTTAAAAAGTCTAAAGACAGGTCACGTGGAGGTTCCCTGAGGCAAAGTACCTGACCTCTGAGAATATCTATCCAGACCACAGCTGAGTGCCATCTTTCCATCCTACATCTTGGCCATGAGCCTGCTCTTGGACTTCAAAAAAATCCCACTGTGGCTGTGGGAGGCTTTTAATTTGTTTCACCACAGTGGCATTTTAAAAAGGGGACAACTTACTGTTCTGGCCAGGTTTGGATTTATGTGCAGGGAAAGAACAACCCTAATGCAAAAAGATACCATCCACCAAGCAACACAAGATCAATTTAACAGAGCTCAAAGGGTTGTGGTCAGCGGC
>NW_010551330.1:6032-7041 GCF_000687285.1 Phaethon lepturus | reverse complement strand
TCTGTTGTTGTGCTTTTTTTACAAATTTATAGTAAAATAATTTGCTTTCTAATATCGTTGGTGGTGATTCTTTGAGCGGCCTAAACCACTCATTTGCGTCACATCTTAGGAAGAGATGCAACATACAGATGGGCTCATGATCCATGGGTGAACCTTATCATTGAGGCCATCGCACAGATCACCCATGTATGCAAAACATGCCGCAATCAAGTGAGCCAAGCAAGTAAATTCTCCCTGGAATAGAATGTGGTGGCTGGGATATTGATATGGTGAGACCTGGCTGATCGACTGTATTGGTCCACTGCCACAAGAACTCGCCAAGGCAAGCACTGCATGCTTACCATGGTGGAAACGACTAGTGGGTGGCTGTAAACCATGCCACTGCCCAAAACGCCATCCTGGGCCTTGAAAAGAAAGTTCTGTGGTGACATGGTACCCCAGAAAGAATTGAATCAGACAGTGGGACTCATTTTCAAAATAGCCTCATAGACTCCTGGGCCAAGAAACTCTGAGTGGGTGTATCACATCCCCTATCACCCACAAGCCTCCAGAAAGATGGAACGATATAATGGACTGTTAAAGACTATACTGAGAGCACTGGGAGCTGGGGAATGGAAGCACTGGGTTGTTAACTTATTTTTTTATACTGAGAGCGCTGGGAGCTGGGGAAGGGAAGCACTGGGTTGTTAAGTTAGCAGAAGCCACTTGGCTGGTTAACACTAGAGGATCTGCTAAGTGTCCTGGTCCTGCCCAAACAAAGCCCCTGCATACTGTGGGAGGAGATAAGGTGCCTGAAGTGTGCATATGGAAGTAGCTGAGAAAGGCAGTGTGGATTGCTTGTCCCTCAGGAAAACGCAAACTCATTCATGGAATTGCCTTTGCTCAAGGATCTGGGTGCATTTGGTGGATAATGCAGAAGGATGGGGAGACCCGGTGTGTGCCTTAAGGAGATGTCCTGGTTTCAGCCAGGGTGGAGTTAATTTTCTTCATAGAAGCTAGTGTGAGGCTA
>NW_010551330.1:0-5645 GCF_000687285.1 Phaethon lepturus | reverse complement strand
CCTATTAAACTGTTTTTATCTCAACCCACGAGTTTTTTCCCCAATTCTCTCCCCCATCCCACTGGGGGAGGGGGGAGTGAGCAAGCGGCTGCGTGATGCTTAGTTGCCAGCTGGGGCTAAACCACGACAGGAGATTTAACCTTGGGGGAAAATAACCCATGATTTGAGTTGTAACTTATAGGAAGTACTACAGCAAGAACCATTCAAATCAACGGAGGATGAATCTCATGAGGAACAAGGCGAGTGTGGCGGTGATCTAATGCTAGATGGTCTTGGCACTGAGTAATCCAACATTCTACTTCTCCTGTCCTGAGCAACCACCTTGACAGATGGGGCCCAAGTCATCGATTGTTCTTATGGACATTTTGTTGGGGGCCCATGGAACGGGGGAATAATATTTGTGTATATGTCAAGGGACAGGGAACATATTGGTTAATGAGGGTATATAAACCTGACTGTTGGATGTAAAGGTGGTTTAAGTATGTAGTATAAGTGTTGGTAAAAAGGAATTTCAGGAATGAGAAATAGAATGGAAAGGAAAAAGAAAGGTATGGGATAGAAGGATCAAATTTTGTAATGCAGTGTGGGTTAAGTAAGTGTAAAAGTTTGAGTATGGTACAGAAATGAAAGAATATATGAATGAGATGGTCAGAGGATACTAAGATGTATCAGATAACATGGGACCTGAGCATGACACAAATGGCATGGAATAAGGGGTGGAGATTGTACTGGGACTGGCTGGGATTGTACTGGGACTGGCTGGGAGGGGGTTAACTTTTTTAATAGCAGCTCATATGGTGCTGTGTTTTGGATTTGTGCCTAAAACAATGTTGATAACACACCAATGTTTTGGCTATTGCTGAACAGTGCTTGCACAATATCAAGGCCTTCTCTCTTCACCCTCCTTCACCCCCTACAGCAAGTAGGCTGGGGGTGGACAAAAGGTTGGGAAGGGACATAGCTGAGACAGCTGACACAAATTGACCAAAGGGATATTCCATACCATATGATGTCATGCTCAGCAATAAAAGCTCAGGGAAAAGAGGAAAAAGGATGTTTGTGGTTATGACATTTGTCTTTCCAAGCAACTGTTACGCATGCTAAAGCCCTGCTTTCCAGGAAGCAGCTGGACATCTGCCTGATAATGGGAAACAGTGAATGAATACTTCTTTTTGCTTTGCTTGCATTCACAGATTTTGCTTTTCTTATTAAACTGTCATTATCTTGATCCACAATTCTTCTTGCCTTCCTTCTATTTTCTCCCCATCCCATCGGAGAGGGGTGTGAGCATTGGGCTGGGTGAGTGTTTGGCTGCTGGCCAAGGACAACCCACCACACTTCCACATGCTATCAATTTGCAAGATCAGGAAGTAAGTGGTGGGAACACTTACAAGCAAGCATTCAAAAGGGTAAGAAGTAACTTGTACCATTCATTCAAGATATTCATAGATGGAGAAAGAGTTCACTGTCAGAGACTAAGCATGAATATGGCAAATTGAAGGTCTTGCATACCAAAAGTCATATTCATGGACCTGAAAGTTCAACAGGAAGTCAAATTTGAATTTACAATATGTATATCTCTGCATAAATTTAGGGTAATTATCAATATACAGGTAATCTAGCTGAAACACAGCAGATAAAGCAGCTTCTTCAGTGTATGTATTCAGAACTTTTAAAATATCATGGCCTTTCCCAATTTAAGCTTTCCTTTCTCAAAATACTGTAACCCACCACAACTTAGGTAAGCATAACCCAAAATTTATCTTTTAGTAAACCACAGAACAAGTTCCTATGAGCCATTTGACACATGGCCCTATCTTTCTTTCTCTGTCACATTACTAGTGCTGAATATTGCCCTACCAGAAACTTTAATCTTCTACAAACATATTCATTAAACAAAGGCTTATCTGAAGAGTTTTCAGAAGTAACTTATGTGTTGTGGGTGTACCACAGCGAGCAGCTAAGCACTCGCACAGCCACTTGCTAACTCCTCACCAGGCAGCAGGACAGGGGAGAGAAGAGGAAGAACAAAAGCAAGAAAACTCATGGGTCGAGATAAAGACAATTTAATAAGTGAAGGAAAGAGGAAAAAAAAGAAATGATGCAATCACTTACCACTACCCACAAAGCAGACGGATGTCCAGTTAGTCTTCGAGCAACAGCCATCTTGGAAGCCAAAACCCCTCATTGCTGAGCATGTTGTTATATGGTATGGAATATCCCTTTGGCCAGTTTGGGTCAGCTGTTCCAGCTGCGTCCCCTCACCAACTTTTGCCTACTTGCAGCCTACTCACTGGCAGGGGCAGAGTGAGAAACAGAGAAAGCCTTGACATTATACAAGCACTGTTCAGCACCAGCCAAAACATTGGTGTGTTATCAACACTCTTTTAGTCACAGAAGTCCAAAACGTAGCACCACATGGGCTTCTATGAAGAAAGTTCTTCCATCCCAGCCAGGCTCAATACACATAGCTAAACATTTATCACACTCTCTACACCCCATTCTGAAAGTTTTAGAGATCAAATTTAAAAAAAACCCCTCATATACTTTTCTCTCATGAATAAACAAACATCAGTCCTTTATGCTTTCCTAAAGAAATAAGGAAATCCACATTTTTGTTAGGAAATACACTTTTGTTAGGTTTTATTTATCATCACTAAGTAGTGAAAATTCTCTTTATTTTTTAATAATGCTTAAAACAGGGCACAAGAACAAACCTCAAAGAGTTCCCTATGAGGCATGTTCAGTCAATATCAACCACAAACTAGCAGAAATGCTACTTGTATCAACCTGCAGAGAAATCCCAACTAACCAAAAACAAAAGGAGTTTTTACACTGGTTTCAATAGGTTACAGAACAACCCTTTATGTCCTGTAAGAACACCTTCAAGGACTAGGCTGAAGCTACTAAAACTAGTTTCTACCCAACTTGGGTTCAAACTTGTATTGATTCTGGCTGAGATGGAGTTAATTTTCCCCATAGCAGCTCTCATAGTGCTGTGCTGTGTATCGAAAGGTCGTGATAACACACCACTGTTTTGGCTACTGCTGGGCAGTGCTCCACAGCATCAAGGCTGTCTCTCCAACATTCCCCTGCCTCACACACACCAGTAGGCTGGGGGTGGGCAAGATCTTGGGAGGGGACAGGGCAGCTGACCCAAACTGGCCAAAGGGATGTTCCATATCATATGATGTCAGCTCAGCAATAAAAGCTAAGAGAAAGGGGGGGGAGCATTCGGTTTTTATGATGTTTGTCTTCCGGAGGAACCACTATGTATACTGAAGCCCTGCTTCCCGGGAAGTGGCTGGACGTCGCCTGCTGATGGGAAGTAGAGAATAAATCTTTTGTTTTCCTTTGCTTCCGTGTGCGGCCTTTGCTTTTTGCTTTATTAAACTGCCTTTATCTTGACCCACGTGTTTGGGTTTTTTTTCCATCTTAAGTCTGAATTTCTCCCCCCGCTCTTGCTGAGGAGGGGAGTGATAGAGTGGCTTGGTGGCACCTGGTGTCCAGCCAAGGTCAACCCACCACAAAATTGCATTCTTTGGATAAGAAATACGATTTACTTTGCTGTCAGGAATAATTATTCAGGGAGATAAATATATATCTAACTATCCAAAAAATAACTTCTATTAAAGTTTTCTGTAAACACGTAATGACTCACCTGACCAGTGTCTTATTGTGCAGATCCCACACTGCAATGTTCCCATCACTACAGCAGGAAAAGCACACCTTGGAGTCAGGGATGATGGCTAGAGCATAGCAGGCAGGGGCTGAGGATGTCAGCTCTGCTTTTATATGAGGAATTGATGCTGCCAGGTCCCATATGGATAATGTGCTGGCTTCCCCGCCAGCTATGAGAATGCATCAGGCAGCAATTTACAAGAGCAGATGTAGTTATCTCTGTTCTGTACAACACAAATCACCTCAGTTATGTTAGTACATGCCTACCAATAATGACCACTGTTATGATTCTGACTACGTCCAAAATTTAAACAGTAGACTATTTTTCCAGTACCGAAGTACAGAAATTTTTTCAGGACATGGTCTAGGGGACATGATGGCGCTGGATTAATGGTTGGACTTGATGATCTTGAAGGTCCTTTCCAACCTAGTGTTTCTGTGATTCTGTGATTCTGTGAAATCAGTAGACTCTAGAGGGTTTCAGATGCCTACTTCTCATCACTAAGCAGAGACTGCAGCTGCAGAAATTAATCTGCAGATTCCTGTTACCAGTCTACTCTATTTTGAGCCTGATGAATGGCGATTCTTCCATCTCATTACAAAAAAGAGCCAAAGTAAGCTTACGTTTATATAAATGCACTCCTTTAGCTAAGATCACCAACACCATAGGAATATTTCTGAAAAAGCAAGTGAACTCTTATTTTGGCATTGAAGAAAACATTTATGAAAAAGTAGTTCAAGTCATGACTTTCAGGTTTTTGGGGTTTTCTTTTAAACACCATTTTGCATTCACCATTTTAAAGTAAAATGCTTAAACCAAAATTATTTCATTCAGAACAGATATTACTAAGCTTTATGACATTAAGTCTTCTCAGTTAACATTTCATTGATTTGCCTCTTTTCAAATGTCTACACTGGTTCTACTGCCATAAGAACCTTCTGTTGAGGATGAGTGCATAAAGCTTTTCAGCTAACTAGACTACCCAGCTCAGTACATATTATATTGGGCAAAGGTGAAAATGAACAAAACGTATAACACGCAGAACAGCAACAAAAGTGTAGCGAAACTTAAAGTGATCCTGGTATTTTGTCACATTATTTCATGTGGTTGCTACCCTCTTCTACAAAAAAAAAAAAAAAGTCATCACTTCTGGCATGAGTTAAACACCTTGGAATGTTCTGTGTAGCCCTGTATAAGCCAGGCTATATTCCTTTTAAACTCATGCAGTAGGAAAGTATGACTAGAGAAAAAAAATCAGGTACTTTCTTTACTGTTCCAACCAATTTTTGACCCTTAGTGATGATATTTATCACTAAACAAACCAGGATTCTGCCACTGTAACACCACCTGTTTAGTATTTAAAAGAACAGCTAAATATCTAAAGCAGGAAACAAAACTGCCTGCTATTTCCTTGTAATATGAACAAAATCTAGATGAAGACAGTTATTTCCTTATTGAGTCCAAGGAGAAGTTACCCTTGTGCATAAGTTCCTGTTCACTTACCAGGCAGTCCAGCTGAGAGTCAGGGCTCTTGTTGCCAGGCTGGCTGATATCCCAGACTTTGATGCACCCCTTCCCAATCATGTGCACGTCTCATGGGGTTACTGATTGTAACTGCCCACACAACTTCCCCGTTATTGAGAGTGTTATCTGATGGGCATGGCGAGAGATTCCTGGACTGATGAGGGCATTAGGAGGGGAAGGAACAGGCTGCACCTGACCACCTGCAGTAACGTGAAACTTACACAACAGATATGGGGCTCTGGAACTTATGGGCCAGGCAAATGAGGACCTTGATGAAAGTCTACCCAGGGGGCTGCCTAGGGTAAGTCAGTAAGCCACACGCATCAAGACTTCCTCTGTTAAGAAAAAAAAGGAGGGTAATTGTCGTAGGTGACTCCTGAGGTGTACAGAGAGGCCCAATATGCCAGAAGACCCAACCCACAGGGAAGTCTGCTGCCTC